>NC_066573.1:9877442-9889942 GCF_024679095.1 Eriocheir sinensis | reverse complement strand
AAGTAAGTTTTTTTCTTCATAAGGTTCACCTCCCCACTGCCCTTCCTCTACCCCCCCCCCTCTCTCTCTCTCTCTCTCTCTCTCTCTCTCCTCGCAACACGGGGCAGACTCGTGTGCCAAACCTCATTAACATTTCTTTATTATTTGTATACTTTCATCATTGTTTGTTGTCCGTCCTTCCATAGTGAGTCTCTCTCTCTCATTAGACAATATTTTTCTTTATATTTCACATCTTATTCATCAATGTGTGTGTGTGTGTGTAAATGCCAAAGTAAATACCATTATCTGTTTCCTTCCACTCGTCTTATGTGGAAGAGATGAAATGAATAAGCATAAACAACATCCGAGGCCATCCTCAAACAGAGACATCCCGCCCAGTAACACACACACACACACACACACACACACACACACACTAAAAAAATCACGCCACGCAACATAATTTTTTTTTGTGTGTGTGTGTGTGTGCGCGTGGGAGCGTCACCCAAAATCACGACAAAACACAAATTCAACCCATCATTTCCTTTTGTTTATTCCCTATCCTCCTCACTCCACCTCTCCCTTCCCGAACACAGTGATTCAGTTAGTGCGGCACCTGTATACAAAAGCTAATCTCTTTGGGCCTCTCCTTCTGTCTCCGCTCATCCGTCCCAACCCAGCTAGGCGATGCTCTGTCCCCTTTCCCATTAGGTGGTGGCGCCAAGTCCCCTCCCGGCTTGGTGGTGTTGTTTCTACCCTGCACTAACATTTGGCTCAGTGCAACGATCTTGAGTCTTTGTACACAGATGTTCTTTACCTGACACACAAATGAATTACTTTCCATAACTTTCTTCTTACACAGTTTTTATTACCAGACTTTCCCATCGCGCACTAAAACTCTGAGTAGTATTTTTCCATCAACGTCAAGGATCACCGCACTTATATACGTATATACATTTAAAGCGACAATTTCCTTTCAGGCGGGATGTAAGCTGCACCTCCCCCTCCACGTGCTCCCTCGAGCAGATGTTACGTTAAAAGGTTTGATCAAGGTCGTCATGTTTTATCAAGATCATCATTGTGTTAAGACGCCTCTCCACCCGAACTCGACCTCTCTTTTGGCCACTCTTCTTTACTTTCCTTCATGAGAGCAGTGCTATAGTCTATTGACTCTAACTTGGGCCCTGTGGCTTGGCCCGGGGAACCCCCCCATTGTTTACACATCTAGCGATGACCTGGGCATGGCGATCTGTCTCACTGTTAGTATGTACGCTATCTATTTATGTAATATATATATATATATATATATATATATATATATATATTCATAATACGACTGCATGGTGTTATGAATGGCTTGGGATTTGAGGGAATGACAACTACTCTGTAAACCTTCCATTTCACTTGGCACGGGAGCAGAATTTAAAATGTTCGTGCCTTTAATAAGTCATCCAACATCACTGCCTGTCAGATTAAAAATGTTTGTCTGCCTGCCTGCTTGCCTGTTTTCTTCATTTATCCGAACCAAAACAAAACCTGAGCCTTCCCTCAAATGAAAGATTATAATCTTTCATTTGTGGGAAAGCTAGATTCGCAGTGACGAAAAATTATTCGAACTTGGAATCGCGAGTACAACATAAATGAGAAGGAGTTGAAAATGCTTAAATCACTATTCCGGAAGGATGAACGTCGATACAAGGTTTTTATTGCGTCAAAGGAATAATCTAATGTAAAGAGCGGAGAAAATATCACAATGCCGTTATTGGGGGGGAGTTTATTTGTCTTGACTTCGAATTTGCAGTCTCTCTCTCTCTCTCTCTCTCTCACCTCACCAACCTACCATAACCCCCCCCCCCTCCACACACACGACCAAACACAAGCAGAACGCGAACAATTCCAGGAGAGGAAAACTCCGAAAAAAGCTAAAGCCTCTTCAGGTGGAAATCGGAGAGCTGGTCACCTGCTGATTGCCCGGTAATTAACGAGCCGCTCAGGTGTAATCGAATGTCCTTATGTCCATTAATCCGGCTATTGTGAAGGATAAAAGGAAACACGATTCTTTTTCTTCTGTGCGCCGTTTTTCCCTCCGTTAAATCACCGTTATCAGAAGATTGCCTACCCGGATGAAAGAGTCGTGAATAGCACCCGCTCTGACACACGAAAGATGTATAATTATATATAATTTACCGAACACTGCCAAAGAGTTCCCTGACGAGCCCCCTGCACGGCCCATTCCTTTCATGCACTCATGCTGTAGAACGTAGTGTTATTAAGGGAAACTTCGGTAATTGCCGCTATTCGTCGTTACTGCAATTTTTCAGGTGTCAATGCCCTGGCGGAGGACTCGCCCGACGCGTCCTCTACATTTCTACACAACCCATTCCTTTCATTCGTTCATAAGTATGTATTGTCCTACTTAGAGAAAATAGCAAGGTAATGCTCTGTAATTTTTGGTACTTCATCGTTCACGTGGGCTGTGGTACTTTTTCTCATTCACAGGTAAAAAGTTGGAAAGTTTCGTTTAGTCGGCGCAACATCTGTGGTCATATGCCGGAGAGAGACAGAAGGGGAAGGAATTATAGAAGGGAACAGACCCCAGGAGACGGGACACAACCCCCGATTAATACCTGGTACCCATTCACTGTTGGTCATTCACAGGTGGAAGGCTAGCATCATACTTCCCCTATAAGTCGTTTTTATTTTGCTGGACTTTATTATGTATTGTTCGGCTTAAAACTCTCGGGAAATAGTCTGCATGTTTCAGTACTGCAACGCTCATTCAGGCTTTTCTATATATTCATAGGCGGAGGGCTTATCTGACATGCCCTCTACACACTCCATGCCTTTTAATCAAATCTTAGTAGGTTTCGTCATTATAACGCCCAGCTGGTGACCTGTTATATAACCAATTTTCCCCTATCTTATTATTTTTTAAAGTGTATATGGTCTTATGAAGATAATAATGCATTAATATCATTAAATTTTCCCCTAAGCAAACGCCACACAGGAAGAATTACTGAAAGCCAGGTGTGTTTGCATTGAAATAATTGCAGCATGTTTGGACGTGGGCTTGTGTGTGGAATGTCCGTAGAAATTGTGGTATGACTTCCTGTGCAGTATTGTGCTGTGCAATACATTTATTAAATCTGTATTTTGGTCATACAGCTAATAGAGTAAACTTGCATGCACGCGCGCACGGATACATACGCGTGCAAACACACACACACACACACACACACACACACACACACACACACACATACAAGCAGGGACGCACACATCTCACAGATACAAGAACACAGAAAATATTCAACACCATTGATATTAAGAAAAAAAACCCATGAAATTGAAACTACAAGCGACTATCTCGACAGCCTGCCATAAAAAAAAAACAATATAAGTGAAAAGAAATGAAATAAAATAGTATAACCAGGAGTTCAGGAAGAGGAAATTGAAGGTAGAAATCGGCCACAATCCCCCACAAGATCAGGAGGAGGAGGAAGGACTCGCCTCAAAGCAATTTCTCTGAACTCGACTGAAGCGAGTGAAGGGCGGGGAGGCTTAGTGACGCACATCCATTACATCACAGGGCGGCCACGGTTAGGTAACACCATCCCCGAGGAGCCTTGGGAGCACTCTGAAATCAGGAGCTCAAAGGTGAGGGATCGCAGCAGCAGGAATACGGGGTTCGCGGAAACGTGCGAGGTATCCTGAACGCAAGGAGGCTGCGGCGGGGGGTTGTGTCTGCCTGGCGCGAAGCATAGGGAGGCATTGTCACATGAAGCTAATTACATTCCAGTTCATGAATACTGGATTAGGAGTTATTAAGGGTGTTCATGAGAGGCTTTGGGCTGTGTCGGGGTGTGGGTGTTGGGGGTTACTGTGTGTTGAGGGCATGGGTGAATGTGTGTGTGTGTGTGTGTGTGTTGGGGAGGATGTGTGTGTTAAATGTCATTATTGTTTAGTATTTCGTTTGGTGTTTCGATTGCAAGATTCCTAGGAACTGTAATAGGTTTCTCTCTCTCTCTCTCTCTCTCTCTCTCTCTCTCTCTCTCTCTCTCTCTCTCTCTCTCTCTCTCTCTCTCTCTCTCTCTCTCACTGTAACACATAACTGCTTCAGACCTCGGGCACAATATGCGACACACGTTTCCATCACCGGCGGTTGAGAATATAATGAGAGAGGTTACAAAACGGGTTACTATGGTAGCAGGTTGTTGTGTTGTGTTGCTACCGCCGCCACCACCACCACCCCCACCACCACCGCCACCCCCACCACCCCACCATCACCCCCATCACCCCCACCCCCACCACCACAAGTTACGCAGCATCACGAGAAATTTTGTCGGATGCTCGATTCCGCTTTTTTTTTTTTTTTTGCATTTCCTAGAGAGAGAGAGAGAGAGAGAGAGAGAGAGAGAGAGAGAGAGAGAAACCTATCACAATTTCTAGGAATCTTGCAATTCTTTCTCCTTTTCTTTTCTTCTTTTCTTTTCTTCTTCTTTTCTTCTGCTTCATCTTCTACCACTACGATTACTACTACTACTACTACTACTACTACTACTACTACTACAACCGCAATAGGAATAAATCTAATAATACCAATTTTAATTTAGAGATAGAAAAAGAGGTCAAGATTTAGATAACCATAAATACATCCAACAAAAATACACATATGTCAGACACGTTTAGACAACATAAAAAAAAAAACGACATGGGAGTAAAAGTTAGAGAGAGGGGAGAAGGAGGAGGAGGAGGAGGAGGAGGAAGGGCAGAGAGCTAGCGAGGGTTGGAGGTAGAGATGGATAAGAACATAGGCCTACGAACATAATTTTGAAGTCTGGAAAAGATCGGTAGGTTTACATATGGTATCTCCTGTACACCTAACTCCACCCATCCACCTCACGATCCACGAGTTTATGTAACCTTATAAAATGTCTGACGCTCACCACATGACAACCAAACCTATTCCACGCATCCACACAAGTAGTAACAGTAGATATGAAAAAGTTAAAAAAATAATCGTACTGTCGTGAAATTGCAAGAAATGAAAGTAAAAGAAAGGATGAAGAAAGGAAATGGAGGAGGAGAAGGAGGCGGAGGAGGAGGAGGAGGAGGAGGAAGATTAGAGAGCCAAGGAGTGTAGGAGGGAGAGAAAGTGAGATAAATGGAGGTAGAGAAGTGAGAATGGGAGTGAGGGTAAGAGAGAGAGAGAGAGAGAAGAGGTAGGTGTGACGAATGAGAGAGGGCGTCCATGTTTTAAAATTTTACTACTACTACTACTACTACTACCATCACTACTATTACTACTACTACAAATAATAAGAATAACAACAGATAGATAGATAGATAGATAGATTACAATACAAACAACAAAATATGACCATAGAAATTTGTAGCCCCTTAAAAAAGTTGAATGAAAAGGACTTAAAGGAGAAAGGGCAGAAAGGGAGAGAGGGAGGGATGGCGAGGGAGAGGGAGGAAAGGAGGGATGGAGAAGATTGTGAGAGGGCTGGAGAGGAGTGAGGGAGACAGGAGAGGGAGAGAGGGAGGGATGGAGAGGTAGAGGGAGGAAGGGAGGGATGGAGAAGATTGTGAGAGAGCTGGAGAGGAGTGAGGGAGGCTGGAGAGGGAGTGTGGGAGGGAGGGGGAGGGGAGTGGCCTGAGAGAGGACGTGCTGGAGCATAACGCAGCAGTTGCACGCTCGCTGTCGTAGGACGGGGAGGTCTTGCGGCTCTGCTCTGGCCCACCCGTTGACTGACTGGTCGCCGCCCCGCCCCGCTCCACCCCGGTCACGGTCACTCCAGCCCCGTACACCCCACCCCACCACTGCCCCTGCCCCGCCCCCCACTAAACGCTCACCCCCCGACGACCCCCCACACAACGATTTTACGGAAAAGAAAGAAAATAGAATGAGATCGAGGAAGAAAAACGGTTATCGCCGCCCCTTTCTGCTACTGCATCTACCCTCTCAAGCGATCACCCCCGCCGCCCCCGCTCATTAGTAATTCAGAAAACATTAAGCAGAAGAAAGGGAGATAAAAGGAAAGGGAGTTGTCTTGTGTCTGCGATAACATGAACAGTTATGATGATGTGAATGTGGTTACTGTAATGGCATGATAATCTGATCTTTTTGTATTATTGAGGGAGAGTTCTTCTTATTTATTTACTTTCCTGTCGGCCAAATGGGGTGAACGCACTCAAGACTCGCCCACTTGTCACGCCCGCCCGTCAGTGCCAAGCAGGAGACGGAGGCTGGCACGTATCGCCCAGGTGGGGTGAGAAGTGACGGCGCCGAAACTCAGACCCAAGACACACACGCCGCCTGTAACATGTCCGAGGCGCCGAGACCGCTCCGAGGGATGGCTGTACTCTGCCCCGCTCTCTCTGTCTTGTTAATTCCCTTGTCCATGTTATCTGTCTTCTCTTTTTTCTACTCCTCCACCTCCAACGCCTCCTCTCCCTCTGTCTAATACGATGATCGCGGCCATCGCCCGCGTCCTGCTCTTCTCCGTGCTATCCTCGTCCGTTCATCTCTCCCTCGCCCTCCTCTACCACGTGTTCCTCGCCTCCTCCGTGGTCCAAACGCTGGACTTGAAAGGTACTAATACAGCCCCAGACCTCATCCGCGCCCTGCCGGCAGACCTCAGCCCCTCAGGGTGTGTCGGGCATCCAGGCTACACCTTTTCCCCCAGTGTACCTTCCTTGTTTCCCTCTGTTTCCTCTCCTCTACCTCCCTCTTTTCCTGTTCTCACATCAGCTCCTAGTGTCCTCACCAATCTCCAGATGCTAAGAGTCACACACGTACCCCCCACTCAAGCGCCCTCCGAAGCCCCGCTACCGTACAACCCCACGTCTTCTGCAGCGTCACATTATGCTTCTGAGGGCGTCCAGGCTCCATTCATTAGAGGAGGCGAACTGGAGGCGCAAAGCAACGATAACTCACTATTCCGTCCTCACCTTCTCCCCGCCACACCTCCCTCGCGTGGCCCCGTCTTGTCTAGGCTCGCGGCAGGCTCGGGGCGCTCAATAGGCACTGACACCACCCTCCTTTACCGACGGGAAAGTGTAACCCCCACCGAGGCTCCAGGTGTAGGGAGCAAAGCCGGTGATAATGATCTGCATAGAATAATCTCGTCTGGTCTGAATACTCGAACTGAAAAAGAGCCAAGTCGAGGCCTCCAAGCGCGGGTAAGCGGAGGCGTGAGTGTTGAGTTAAAGCAAAACTTTCTTAACTCTGGAAGACTGCTCTCGGGTACAGAAAGTGATAACTCTCAAAGAAGTCAGGAAGTCATAAGAAGTAAGAATTCCCTCAAAGGCGGCCAAACGAAAGTTCTGAGACACATCCTGAGTTTGAAGCTGCGGGGAAGATGTCAACTTAATCAATCGCCCGCTGAATGCACTGAGCGAAAAACGCGATTTGCACTCGAGAGCCGCGTTCAGGAAACTCAGGGGACGTATATGAAAATACGGGAAGAAACGAGGGTGCCCGAGGCGCCAAACCATAATGAGGAGAGAGGAGAAAGACAAAGGGGAGGCTTCCTATCGCTCGGGGGCACGGGGAAGGCTCAAAGAATGGGGCGGTCAGGAGAGAGACGGATTCTTCATCTCGCCTCCCTTGCCCTGGCACGAGGACAAGAGGACGAGGAACGCACCTCCGAGGGTACTCAGGGGAATTACGAACACGAAACGACCCTCGGGCAAGAAAGGTACGAGAGGACCACCAAGAACCTCCACGAAGGGCGACTCCTGAAAATGTTCGTGTCGCTCACAGATTCCCGGGCCCCGAGCAACACCGTCGACAGGAGGAGAGAACAAACCCACTCCTCCTCCTCCTCCTCCTCCCCTTCCTCTTCCTCGGGGTCACCACAGCAGGAGGACAATGAGAAGTGGCCCAAAGAAAATGAGATCAAATACCAGGCAAGGAAGCGGGAAGGAAAAAGGGAGAGATTACTTGAAACTCGATCTGCGGGCGGCGTAACAGGCGGCGAAGCGAGGCTGCCAGAGACCAAACAGAGACACCAATACGAAGACTCCCCAGACTCCTCCATCCACGTCCTCCACGTGTCGCCGTTCATCGCTGATCTAATCCTGAATGACAACGGTGACCCACAAATTCCATACCTCGGCGAGCTCCCAGACAGCACCCCCAGCGGTGACCCAGTCAGCCCCGGCGATCATCCATTGCAGGCTAACGATCTGGGGACATCCACACCTGTGTCCTTCACTTCCCCGGCTAGGCTGCGAGTCATCACCGAGGATTTAGATGATGGAGACGGGGGTGTGGGAGACTGGGGGAGGCAGAGGGAAGCTGACGATCAATCTTGGCTTACATCCGAGGCGAGGGCGAGGGCACCGGGAGAACAAAACAGTGAAAGGGACCTGTTGCTAAATGCTCGTCCGTTTAAGACCGAAAGTGACAACGAATCCCAAGCTCAGTTTTACGAGACAAACACGAACGTCAGTGAGGTGGAAGTGCACGAACAGCAGCCATCCCTCCCCTTACTCTCCCTTTCTGGCGACACGAGAGCAGGAGGAGGGAGGAAAGTAAAGCAGGGAGACACTAATAAATCTTCCGCTACTACCAAGAGGAGAGCCACCACCAGGGCACCCGACATCCCCCTGCTGGACACGGAGGGGTCGGTTCGTATACCCTGCTACGTTATCATATTCCTGCTGGGGGTGATCGGCAACACGCTGGTCATCGTCACCCTCCTGCAGAACCGAAAGATGAGGACGATTACCAACGTCTTCCTTCTTAATCTGGTGAGTAAAGGAGTGACAAAGAGAACGATGAATGGTGGACGAACGAGGCGAAAGGAGAAGCATAGAAGAAGAGGAGGGTATCAGGACACCTCTCCTCCCGAAACTGACCTCTCTTTTTGGACACTCCTTTGACCTCTATTCAGGAGCAGTGAGTAGCGGGCTTTTTTTATATATATTTTTCTTTACGCCCTTGAACTGTCTCCTTAGCTGTAAAAAGAAAAGAAAAAAAGGGAAAGGAGAAAAGTAAAAATGTAAGAAAAACGAACTTAATTATGGATAAGGGCCTGGAGGGATAGAAAGCGAGATAAATAAGTAAGTAAAATGGAAATAAATGTTTATACGGAAAGGAGGAATAATGTATTGAGGGAGGAAATGAAATGCATATGCGAGAGAAAATGCAAAGTCAAGAAATATTAATGCTCGTTCCTGGGTGCTGAGAATTGAGAGGAAAAGAAAGTTGGAAGCTAAAATAAAAATAAAAATGAGAAAAATAAAGAATGATGCAGCGAGGGAAACGAAATACGAAAATAAGTAAAAAAAAAAAAAGATAGCTGGCAAAGAAAAGACTTGAAGGAGAGAGAGAGAGAGAGAGAGAGAGAGAGAGAGAGAGAGAGAGAGAGAGAGAGAGAGAGAGAGAGAGAGAGAGAGAGAGAGAGAGAGAGAGAGAGAGAGAGAAAATAAAAAGAAAAAAAGGGAAAGAGGTTAAGAAATGACACAAGAAGGGGACGAGGAGAATATAAGAAGGAAGAAAAATAAAATAAAAAGACAAAGACTCATAGATGCAAACAACAAATTGCACATGAAGGAAAAAGAAAAACGGAGATAAGGTAAAAAAACAACAACTTAGTGGCGGAACAGAAAATTAATAAATAAAAAAATATCAAAGTGCAAAGATATATCGGAAAGCAAGTTACGACAGGTGGAAGTCAGCACGAGTGAAGTCAATTAATGAGCATGGGGTTAATTAATATCAGGTGACGGGGAGGAAAAAAAATTTATACAGCGCGTCAAATGGACGAAGCTTCGCAGTGATTATTAATTAAGAGTTTTAATGAGCCGATACAGATTGCCTTACTGATGGCATAATTGATTGAATGAATGAATTAGCGTGTTAGGAGAGAGAGAGAGAGAGAGAGAGAGAGAGAGAGAGAGAGAGAGAGAGAGAGAGAGAGAGAGAGAATATGAATGAGAATGCGAGAAAGAATAGAAGACCCACCTTGGGACTTAACGACTCTCAAGGGAGGAGGCTGCACGCTTAGCCCCTAGACTTACTATTATTTTTTTGGGATTGGGGAGAAGAACCTGGTGTCCTTCCCTCAAAACACACACAGTTCCACACCTCCACCTTCGACACAACAACAACAACCATATCCCCTATCCTAACACTTTGACAACATAGCCTCAACACTCAACACTAAAACATCCTCCTATATCCTTCTCTCAAAATCTCAACTGAAACTTCATATCTCATCTCTACTCATCTCTTCTCGAGGCGCTCGTTTCTGTACCGTCTCCGCCAGTTCTTCCTCTCCCCTGCACCTCCATATAGGCTGTGTCACGCCAGGCTCCATTATGCATCTCATGTGAGATATGCATCTCATGTGCACACAGCTCTTCTTCAGAGTGGAGCAACAGAGGCAGCTCTCGCTCCACTCTCTCTCCTCCCGATCTTCTACTTAAATTCCGCTTTCTTAACTCTTCTCCTCTGCCTTCTATCTCTCTCCACTATGCTCTCGCGAACTTGCCCTCACTTGCTGCTGCCCCCTCCACCCCTCTGCTTGCCACTCGACTTTCTTGATGCAACTCTCTACCAAACCCCATATGCAAGAAAACTCCCAGCATCTAGGAACAATTCGAGTTCATCTTTCACTCTTCAATGCTGGTCGCTGGTAAACAAATCTCCTCTCAATCTTCATTTCAACTCTTTCAACTGGAGAACTTCATTCTACCTCTATTCAACTCGACTTTCCTCCCAGCCGACTCTTCCCTTTTTTTTACTTGACTTTACTTTTTTTTTTTTTTTTAGCGATGTTTTTTTTTTTTTTTTTTGGGCTGTTTCCTTTTTAACTAAAAAAAAGGAAGAGGAGGAGGAGGAGAAGGGGAGAGGCGGAGGCGGAGGCGGATGAGGAAGAAGAGGAAGAGGAAGAGGAAGAGAAAGGAAACGAAAAAAAATGAGGCAAAGAGACTTAAACAGAGAAAAACGAGAAAAGAGAGAATATACAGAAAAGGAGAAAGAGGGAGATGGAGAGCGATAGAGATAAACAGAAGAGAGAAGTAGGGAGCCGATAAATAAAAATAGAAAAAAAGAGAAATAGAAAGAGAGAGAAAAATAACGATAGAGATAGATCAATATACAGAGACAAAGAGAGAGAGGCGGAGGGCTATGGCAGAAGAGTAATCCATATAATTCTGATAAGTCACACGTATTACCACACAACAATATATGGCTGTTTATTTTCTATTATTTCACTCCTCATACAATATTTACACTTTCCATTCCCTCTACTGACTTCTTCTCTATCTATTCCTTTCATTCCCTCGTCTCTCCATTCATTCCTGTCCTTTCCCTCTCCGTTACTATATTTTTCTTCGTCTCCTTTCTTTTCCTTCTCTCCTTATCTTTCCTTCCTCATTTCCCTACTATCCTTCCAGTCGAATTAACGCCAAATACGTGATAATAAAACGTAAACATACCCATAAACAGAATTCGGGGCAGCTTGTGAGTAGAAAAAACTCTAATCATCGCTATACGACCATTCCTCCCTAACCCACACGGTGCCAAACTCATCCCGTCCTCCGCCCGTTAAGAGAATGCCACTATACAACCAAGCGAGCAAGCATCGTATCTCGTGTAGTACTTTTCTTTGTATCTTCGTTTTTGTGGCCCTTGAGCTCCCTTCTTGACTGGCACCCGTATCTACACTTCTTTGCCCGTTCGTTTTTTAATTGTTACACCGTCTTTTAACTTTCCTCTAACGTCACATTCGCTTGGTTTACCGCTTCTCCGTTTCTTCGTGTTTGCTAGCTTGTTTTTTTCCTCTTAAGGCGCTTCGCTTCTTTATTTTGCTTCCTTCTTCTCGCTTTCTTTCTTTCTCCGCTCTGTTTTCTTTTTCCTTTCATTCCTTCTTTCCTTGGTAAACTTTTCTCTAATAGTTTCTTCCCATTTTCTCTCTTGTTCGTCCTTCTCTTTTCTTCTCCTTCCTGCTTCATCGCCTTTCCCTCTCTTCCTTTCTCCGTCCAGTTTTCTTTTTATTCTCCACATGGGTGATTTCTTATTTTCTATTTCTTCTTCTCTAACTTTCTTTTTTCCTGCCTCCCTTCCTCCTTCCTTTCTCCTTCCTCTTTTTCTTTCCTTGGCAAACCTTCCTCATCTTTTCTCCATTTTCTCTTTGCCTCGTCATTCTTTTTCTCTCTCCTTCCCTTCCTCCCACCCTTCCTCCATCACGCCCAATGCTCTGTACATCTACATTTTTATCACCCAGTATTTGCACACCGCTCCGACCCGACCCTCCATCTTTTAGGCAAGTTTCCCTTATGAAGTCTGGGCGGTGGCGCCATCTAGGTGCGGAGACGCGGCATAGTTTTGTTTTTCCCCCTCTACCATGGAATCAAAGGAAGCGGTTTTCGAGGACGGTTCTAGGTAGATAGTGCTATAATGACATGAAGATAATGACGTTCTTAGTAAATAGAGGGTGACTGATGAGATGAGAGGTAATAATTATTTTTAAATTGTGAGCAGAAAAAATACTATCTTCTTC
>NC_066573.1:9794942-9874942 GCF_024679095.1 Eriocheir sinensis | reverse complement strand
TCTCCCATCCCGCTACCATTCTCTCCTCTCCTTCCTCCTTTACTTTCTCTCTTTCCCTTTCCTTTCGTTTTTCTGTTATCGTTATTTGTCCTTATCATCTGCAAGTCTCCCTTTTCCTTTCCTTCCGTTTCTTTTTTTTTTGTTCCGTCGTTTTTTTCATCTTTTCCCAGTTATCTTTATCTACATTCCTCGTGTCTCCTTCTCCTTATCATCTTCATTTCTCCTTTCTACTCTTTCTTCTTCTCTAGTTCTCCTCTTTCCCTCTTTGTCATCTTCTCCGTGTTCCCCTCTCTCCATCTCTCTTTCTCTCTCCTTCCCTCCCTTTCCTGTTGGCTCTCTTTCCTTCTTCCATATTTTCTTTCTATTCTCCTATTCTATCCCCTCCATCTCTTCCTCACCGCCTCCCTCCCGTCTTCCTTTTAATTCTTCTTTCCTCCCATTCTTTCTCTTTTTCTCGCCCCTCTTATTCCATGCCATCCCTTTTTCGTACTTAAATTCATCTATTTTTCTCCCGTCTCCTCTCTTTCTTCTTCTATGCCTCCTAACGTTACAATCTTCCTATCCTTTTTTTTCTTTCTTTTTCTCCACCCCTCCTCCTTCCTTCTTTGTTTTTCTTTTACCTCTCCTCCTCTTCCTTCCTTCCATCTTCTCTTTCTTAATCCTAACTTTTTCTCTCCCTAACTTCGTCCCTGTCATGTCTCTCTCTCTCTCTCTCGATCCCTTTTTTCCTAGTTTAATTGATTTATTTTTCTCTCCTCTGCTTTTGGTTCTCTTCCTATTCTGTTTCTCCTCTCCCTCTTTTCTCCTCCCCTTCTTCCTTCCTTTTTTCCGAACCTAACTTCTCCTCTAATCTCCCCTCCTTGTTCTTTCCTTCCTTGTCTCTCTTTTTACCTCGCCTCCCCTCCCTCCTTCCTTCCTTGTCTTAAACTTCACTTCTTCCCTCCTCTCCTCCTCGCCTTGGTTTCCCCTGCGTTCACTTCTCACCGTCGCACTTCGGCCGCCCTTCAATTTCCTTCTCTTTGTTCGGCGCAAGATTGAGGGGAGGCGAAGGGACACTCACACGCACGCACACACGCAAGCTCCCACACGTCATGAAATCTCCCGTAAAAATTCCTCGTAAAACTCGTTCGTAAAGTATCGGGGTTGGTGTTTTCAAGGCTTGTGGTTCTGTTTCAACGTTTGCTGCTACGTGAAACTCTTACCAGGGGAGATGTATAGAAGACAACGCCTCCTCAAATATAAGAAATAGTTCGTTGAAGAGAGGAAAATAAGGCGCTAGAATCATGTCAAATTTAAAATCATAGTGACAACCCATATTATCATTGTTGCACATCTTATCATTATGTCCTTAGGTGAGAATAGCCTTAATGATACGGATTTTAGAGGTTGCTTAAAACTTGGGCATGATTCTAACCCCAAGTTTTCTTCCTCTCCCATTTATTCTTCCCGTTTCCAATCTCTCCCTTTTCCTTCTGTTTCTCCTCCTCTTCCATTTTTTTTCATAACTTAGTATATTTTAAGGAAGGTCTGTTTTTAATGGCCCCACCCTCAATAAACGGTTTCCTGTTCCTGCCATACATTTCAGTCAGACGTTTTTTTTTACATCAAAGGAGACGGCACGAGGGCAACAAAAAGTATTATTCTTAATTTCACTTGCGCTGTACAGCCTCATCTAGAGTCCGGGTTGATGGATGGTCTTTAGGACAGCATGTGGGTAGTCTTAGGCCACTCGGCGGTGACTGAAAATTCCCAGGTGGTTAGCGGCGGATTCTAACCCACATCACGGACAGCCTGCCTAATGCGGGGCCGGCACGCTAATCACTCAGCCACCGCCTCCCCTCCTCCTGCGGTAACTTTTCTTCCGTGCTCTAACTTCTCGTCGGTAACTCTAGTGATTACATGATTTTGATATAACACATTGCTATATTTCGGTTTATTTCTTAGAGGCACTGTTTAACGATTCGAGGCTCAAGAATAAGAAAGAAGAAGAGGAAAGAAAGACCCTGACTGTAAGATTCCCTCCTCCTCCTCCTCCTCCTCGTATTCTTTTATATTTTCTGGCACTCCTCGTTAACAGTTTTCTCATTAACCTCCGAATTCACGTTTTCTCATCCATTCTAAACTTAGGAAGCTGAAAAGTGATGAGAACTTAATGAACTGTATGAGTGAGTGAGTGTGTGTGTGTGTGTGTGTGTATATACTGTTGTTTGGTGTCCCTGTATTTGCCTTTCTCCTCTTATAAATTATTACGCTTGAAAACGAACGAGAAGTCTGCGTCGTTTTCCGAATAACGAGAAGTCAACAAACAGTACAATATCATTCGTGTCGAAGTAAATAGACACTTCATACGAGCCACAGACTTAAGGGAGTCAAATATGTGCAGAACCATTAGGATATGAGAGAGAGAGAGAGAGAGAGAGAGAGAGAGAGAGAGAGAGAGAGAGAGAGAGAGAGAGAGAGAGAAGGGCATCTCACCCTCTCCCCTATACTACTCAATGCATCACTTCCATGGACACGAAGAAAATAAAGAAAATAAAAGAAAAGGAAATCAATATGTAAAATCCCTATATATTTTTACCATAATAGACAGCGGCCATCAGAGCTTCCGGACAGAGAAACAGAGATAGATAGACAGATAGATAGACAGAGGGAAGACATACAGAGCACACTGGGAACAGACACAATGGTTGCCCAGAAAGGAAAAAAAAAAATGGAAGCCAAACTCGTGAACCTGATTAGGAAAAAAAAATGAGGTTATTTTTTTATCGTCTTGAATGGAAACGAAAAAGAAAATTTGAACGTCGATTTTTCTTTCCTTTCTCTTCTTTTTGTTGAGTTCTGATTCGTAGAGATTTATTATCGCGAGCAAGACTAAGTGCTTAACGATACAGATTTTATTTACTTTTTTTTTTTTCTTCCACCTTTCCCGTCTTTTCCTTTCATCTTTCTTTCTCTTCCCCTTCCTCCTCCTCCTCCTCCTTCTCCAGTCTTTTCCTTTCTTTCTTTTTCCCTTGCTTTCTTTTCCTTTCCTTCCTTTTCCAGATTTTATTTACTTTTTTCATATTTTCTTCCACCTTCCCCGTCTTTTCCTTTCATCTTTCTTTCTCTTCCCCTTCCTCCTCCTCCTCCTCCTTCTCCAGTCTTTTCCTTCCTTTCTTTTTCCCTTGCTTTCTTTTCCTTTCCTTCCTTTTCCAGATATTATTTACTTTTTTCATATTTCTGTTTCGTCTACCTCTCACCCCTCTTCCTCTTCTCTCTACCTTCAACCTCTCTTCCACCAACCTTCTACAACCTCCCTTCCTCTTTGCCCTTTGCCCGTCATTTCCATTTCGCTTCTCATTTAACGCCTAACCTCATCTTGCTTGCAGTCTCCTCGTTAACCTTCCATTTCCTGCCACATTTCCTCTTCCTGTCTCAATTTACCTCTGTCGTGTCTGTCCTCAAACTAATTCCACTTTCTCTTCCTCTTAAATTCTCTTTGGCTCTTCTCTTCCACTCTTTGTCCTTCTCCACTTCTAATGTCTTCCTTCAACCCTTCTCCCTATGTCGATCTGTTTCTTTTTTCTTGTATTCCAACTTCTCTTTTCCTTTAGTTTCCTTTCACTTTCCATGTCCTAGATCCTCTCTCTCTCTTTCTCTCCTTACAACCTTCTCCTTCTCTTAACTTCTACTTCTCCCAACGGTCATATTCCTCTATCTATCTCCGTGTATTCTCAAACCACCTTTACTCCTCCATCGTTTCCCTGCATTTAACACTTTGCTTCGCCTCTCATTTCTGATATTTCTCTGCTTGCAAAATCCTTGCGGAAAAAAGTACATCGGAGCGGGAGAGGAGCTGAGTACTACAGACTGAAGCATCCTGGACTGAAGTGCCTGGCCAGTTTGAGGCTCTGGCGCTGCTGACGTCACGCTAATCCTGACCTAAGCTGCGCATCGGTCGACCCGTCTCTCGAATGCATCCTGCTTACACTCTCCTCCTCGCTGGTATATTCGCGTGTGCTCTTTCTTTTCCCTCCCATTTTCCATTTTGCTTTGTGTTAATCAGTCGTTATCGTTTCCTCCTTACAGTATAATCTCTCAACTATTTTCTATCTTATATTCACCATTTCTCACATCTAGTCTTGTCTCTCTTATCGTACCAACTCTTTTATTCTTTCTTTCCCACTTCTTTTAATTTCCCATTTGCTTCGTCTCTCGATTTCCATCCTTCCCTTCTCATGATTTTCTCTCTTATCTTCTCTTTTCTCTGTTTCCTCCTCCTTTCTCTTCTCCCTTCTTCCCTCGTTCCTTTCCCACCAGGTCTTACATATTCTCTCCCTCTCCCTCTTTCTCCCTCTCCCTCTCCTTCCTCTAAGTATGCTCTTCTCTTTCCACTTTGCTCTCATTTTTCAAAGGCAACAGCTGAGGGCAACGCAGCGGCCGGAAAATAAAGAGGATGATGAAAGGAGTGAGGCTTCTTATAACATCAAGGTCGGCAAGGAAAATACGGGCATTATATGATTTTGTTGTTGCTGGTGGTGGTATTACTATTGTTTTTATTTTGAACATTATTGTTATTAATATTACGATTATTATTATTATTATTTTTATCATCAGTAGTTCCATAGTCTTTGTCGTCACTGTCATCACCTCCAGTCGTTGCAAAAATATAAATAAAAAAATAAATAAAAAGACCAGAGGGTGTAGACTGAAGAGGTATACACGGAACTGGTGATTGTGAACCTAAGTAGAGAGAAAAAAAAGATGAATAACTGTGTAGCTGAAGAGTGTAAAAACAGCAATGAAAAACGATGAAAATGAATAGTCCAGTTTTCACATTTCATTTTCCAGCGCTCACCTCCTGCCTCGCATTCCACTTTCAAAATAACACGAAAAACAGTCAATGGCAAGAGGAGAGAGTAGACTATTTCTGACTTATCAACAACATCAAAAAATAATTAAAAACCGCGTCACTGAAAAATAAAATATCAAAACAAAAACAAAAAAATAAGCTAATGCTCCACTTTTAATATCACACCTAAACTCCTGCACTCCATTAGAAAACATTAAAAAAAGGAGAAAAAAAACTACAACGAGGCAAAGTAAGCTCCCATTTCACAGCTAACTTCAGAATAAACAGAGGCAAGGGAAGAGGAGGGAGGTGGGGCGGGAATGGGTGGGTGGGATTGAGGGTGAGATGGAGGGGAGGCAGGGGCTGGTTGGACGGGTTGAGTGGGCGGGTTTTGAAGGGGGGGTAACGGGGGTAAGGCTGAACTCTCGCCTGATGGAAGTAATAACGCTGAGGGTACACGGAGGGCCTCGTGAATGGCGGGAGGGAGGAGGGAACGAGATATTCAGTTAGCGAGTTCAAACAACAATAGAAGTGCATTCAGAGAGGAGCAGAGGAGAGGAGAGCAGCGGGGGTAGTGGGGCGTCGGTGGAGCTAACAGGTACACACACTGCAGATAAATGGCAAAAACAGAACCGTAAAACTAAGAGGAGAAAGTCGTAAAAAATATAAACAATTGTAGGACTTTTAAAAGCTACACGAAATCGATAAGTTAGACACAAAATCAGCATGGAAAGCGGCGTACCAGTGTGTACATACTTAGACAATTATTAAGAAAGGATTCATGAAGCTAAGAGATGGAGGTCGTGAGTAATATAAACACACAAACTTACTCATAAAGGGAAACACGAAATGGAGAGCCTGGGCACAAAATCAGCAAGGAAAGCGACATGATGGTATGGACGAATGTTATACAGTGACGATTCATATTGAGAAATGATAATGAAGTACTAATGACATACTTTGCACGGGTGATAGAAAAGCTCCATTATTTTTAAGTCGTGTCAATCTTTACTAATAATAATTTGGCTGATTTTGGCTTTTTTTTTTTTGTCCCGTTTTTCAAGGGCGGGTTAACTGGCATGGGTGATTTTTTTTATATCTCTTTACGAATGAGTTTGCAATATGTCGAGTTACTTCTGTGTTTTTCTTCTTCTTCTTCTTCTTTTTTATTGTTGTTGTTGTTGTTGTTGTTGTTGTTGTTGTTGTTGTTGTTCTCATCGTATTATTAATATTGTTGTTGTTGTTGTGCTTCTAACTAACTTCGTTCCAAAAATACAAATAAAAAGCAAAACAAGCAACATACTGTTAATAAATGCTAATAAGACATTTAAAAAATCTAACAAATACAATAAAAAACGAACTCAAATATCATAACGCAGTAGATACCTTGGGCAGAGAACAAGAAGAGCATCGTAGCAGCGGACTCAAATAACAATACCCTTCCGATAGATCATTAACTGGCAAAAGACTTAGGATTTTACTGGACGATTAGAGTTTCGGGTTACCGAGAGCCCCAAACCCGCTTAGATATGCACACCGCAATGGGTCCCTCGCGGTTATGAATGAATAAAGCAGAGGAATTAAAGAGCATGAGTTTTCAAAGCAGACCAGCATTAGTTGAGTGCTCTGTGATGTGCCCAAAAGCGGATCATGGTGGTGGTGGGGGGTGAACCGCTGCCCCCTCCCCCCCCACCCCCCTCCACTCTCTATTCCGGAAACATGCACAAACTATATTTAAAGGCTTCAAAATTCATAGCGGACGAGGTTGGATGATGTTGATTTAATCGGTGAAATTCACACACACACACTCACACTCTCACTCTCTCTCTCTCTCTCTCTCTCTCTCTCTCTCTCTCTCTCTCTCTCTCTCTCTCTCTCTCTCTCTCTCTCTCTCTCTCTCTCTCTCTCTCTCTCTCTCTCTCTCTCTCTCTCTCTCCCATATTTTTGGTCCCCTCATCCAAAGCCATTAGCGGCTCTAAAATATTGCAGCCTCCGGTCAGGTAAAGTCACGTTTGCAAGTGCTAGCTCTTCCCATCTCCCCTTCCTTCCTCCCCCTCCCTACCTTCCCTTGCCCTGCCTTGCCTTGCCTTCCCTTCTCTTCCTCTCATGCTGCTTCCTCTCCTTTCCCTACCTCCTCCTTCCCTCTTTTTCTCCTCTCCTACTCCTTACTGACCTTTAATTTCTCTTCCCATCTTTGCGCATTCGCCTACATACTTTTTCTTCATCTTTCTCCTCTCACTTTGCTGTCTCCTCTCTTCTCTTCCCTTCTTTCCCTCTCCGGCTTTCCTTACCCTCTCCCTTACGCCTCCTGTTTTCCTCCCTCTTCAGGCTTCCTACCTTCCCTCCTTCCTCTACCTCCTCTTTCCTTTTAATCTAGCTTGATCCCACCTCCTTCCTCTTATATCCTTCCCTTACAACTTCTGACCCTCTCCGTTCTTTTGTCTTTCCTTCTCTCCGTTTCTCTCTACTAGTTCCATCACTCCCCCTCCTATTTATCTCTCTTCTTATCTCCCTTCCTTATATCTCCTTCACTCTCCTTTATTTCCTCTTTCTTTCTCTTCTCCCTTCCAATTTCATCAGTCCTTCGGTCCTTCTCCTCCCTCTCTCCTTTACCCTTCATCCCCTCGTCCTCCTTCCATCTCCTTTCCTTTCTCTTTCCTTCTCTTCCAGTTCTCTCCTCCTTCCTCTCTCCTTTCGACTCCATTCTTCTCTCCTCATTTCTCTTGTTCTCTCTCGACTCTCCAATCTCACCCCTTACCCTGCTTACACCTTTTCTCACTCTCTCTTCACTTAGCCTTTCCCCTCGCTCTTTATTTACCCTTCAACCCCTCTCTCTTCATTCATATACCCTTCAACCCTCACTCTTCATTCCCCCATTCCCTCCTCTCCCTTCATTCCCCTTTCCCCCCTCTCTCTTCATCAGCCTTTCCCCCTCTCTCTCTTCTAACACCCTCCCCTTCTCCCTACTCTTTGTGATGGGGCGAGAGGGACTATTTTCGCACAGCCCTTGACGTGGAGTGGCAGAGTAAATATATGTCATTAACTTTGATATAAACTGTTTTAATATGCTACTACTACTACTACTACTACTACTACTACTACTACTACTACTACTATTACTACTACAATGACTACTTATACCACTAATAATGCATCTCCTACCACCCATACCACCACCACCACCACCTCCAATACATTTATCAATACCCCAATCGGAGCGGCAGTAAAAATCCAACTCCGAGCATTAGTTTAACAAATGAGCATCGAGGGAGCAGAGCGAAGGGGAGTCGGATTCCAATGAGCGAACTTTTACACGGGCAACTCCGACCCGCGGCCCGGAGGTAAACACGAGCAGGAGGGAACTTATAATCAGGAACTCTGGGATGTGAAAAAGTGCGGTAGAGCGTTCACCTGAAAATGATAAATAATAAATGCGCTCTCTCTCTCTCTCTCTCTCTCTCTCTCTCTCTCTCTCTCTCTCTCTCTCTCTCTCTCTCTCTCTCTCTCTCTCTCTCTCTCTCTCTCTCTCTCTCTCTCTCTCTCTCTCTCTCTCTCTCTCTCTCTCTCTCTCTCTCTCTCTCTCTTATAGGACAAGATTCATTAACTGATTCACCGTTTCCTATTCTTTTACGGACATTTGCACAGAGAAAGGCAGATACGTTTACAGACAAAGACAGAGATTCAAGAGCACAAAAAAAGCACACAGATAAATGGATAGAAGACGAGACACACACACACACACGCACACACACACACACAGGCGCACATACGACAGACGGAAAAGTTAGCATGCGGAAAAAGTTTGGAGCGCTGAAATGACGAGTGGCAGACAGGGAATAAAAGATGAGTAGTAGATAGGGAGTGTGTGATTTGATTTACATGAATACATTTATACGCGGCGGGAAAAAGACAAGAAAATAATAAAAGAATAAAAGGAATAAACGCTATGAGAAATAAGGAAGGCTAAACAGGCGAGTGAATGAGAGAAGAAAACCTTGTAAAAGAGAAAGAAAACAAATTATTCAGAAATTAATAGGTAAAACTTAGAGAAAAAAAGCGTTGAGAGGGGAAAGAAAAGGAAGACTAAAACGACGCGTGCAAAAGATTAAGGATGGTGTTCTCAAACGCTCTCTCCTCTCACATCAACTATTTCTACAGGCTAAAAAGGAGATCAGTCGGGTTCTAATGAGTGTTTGTTTAGGTTCATGGTACAGAAGAAGGGTCCAACTACCACCAGGGTCATAAAACTAGCCCTGGAAATGCCCACAACTCCTAGGAATGCCTTGTCAAATATGTGTGCATGGGGAAGGAATTGTTTGAGAATACGGCACTAAGACTTTCTGGAACTCTGGAACAGCCTTCCTTCATCTGTATTTCCTCCTGCCTACGATGGAGTATCATGACACCTCTCCGCCTTTCTTTTAACCCTTAAGCTATTTCCGTTGCTGTAAAAAATGAAAAAAAAAATAATAAAAGCTAAAAGAAAAACATCGCAACAAGAACACATTAAAAATATATATAAAAAAAAAACACAACAGGTAATACAACAACTACTACCGCTACTACAATAACAATGACCACAATAAAAACACAATAGTTACTACATCAACAGCCACTATAACATCAATACGAACACAAAACACCCCACCAACAAACAACCACTACAACAACACACACAACAGCAGCGGAATTAGCAAGAATAAAAAACAAAAACAACTCACACTTTTAGAACTCACCACTAATGCATTTCTGCTGCGAAGGTGGAGTCTGGAAAGAACGAAAAAAATGACATTAAGAAGGATAATCTAAATGTCTTAAAAATGAAATGGCTGTTGAATTTTCCCAAGTAAAAAATAAGATTGCCTGCGTGTGTGTGTGTGTGTGTGTGTGTGTGTGTGTGTGTGTGTGTGTGTGTGTATACTCTCTCTCTCTCTCTCTCTCTCTCTCTCTCTCTCTCTCTCTCTCTCTCTCTCTCTCTCTCTCTCTCTCTCTCTCTCTCTCTCTCAGCTCACCTCAGAAAAAAGAAGGATGGGACGGAAGGGAGGTAGAGGGAAAGGGAAGGGAAGGACTTTGAAGGGAGGGATGGAAAGAGAAAAAGAAGGATGGGACGGAAGGGAGGAACATGGAGAGGGCATAGGAGGACCTTGGAGAGAGAAATGGCGGAAAGAAAGTTAAAGATGTGACGGAAAGGAGGAAAAAGGATGACAAGGTAAAGATTTTGAAGGGAGGAATAGCCCGAAAAGAGAAGGAAGAGGGAAAGGCTGTAGAGGGAGGACCTGAGGCGAGAGAAAGAGAGGATGGGGCGAGTGGAAGAAAATTGGCAAAGAGTGGAGGGATAAAGCGTTCTTATGAGGCTGGAGGGATCGGGGAACATGATTGTATCCGTAATACCCATTCCGAACCACAAAGGCGCTGCGTAAGAAGGCTTCTGATCCTCTATATGGCGCGGTGCTTCGGTTCTCAGCTCCTGTTTCATATTTTTTCGTATCAGTTTATCACCTCTTGGAAATGTTGGAGGTCTGTTTGTAGATGGATTCCAGGAACATGTCACGGATACTCGGCTTTGAAAATGATGAGAAATACGGATGCCATTTATAGATGTGTTATGAACAGAAGTTATTATAGACGAGTTTCCAGCCCGAGAGCAATTTCCTGAGGTATATTTGAAGATGGAAGATGGAGATTATCACGGAACCTCAGAAAATTCTCAGAAATACGGATGCCATTAAACGATACGTGTTATGAAGAGAGAGGAGTTATTATAGACGAGTTTCCAATCCCAGAGCAATTTCCTGAGGTATACTTGAAGATGGAAGATGGAGATTATCACGGAACCTCAGAAAATTCTCAAAAATACGGATGCCATCAAACGATATGTGTTATGAAGAGAAAAGAGTTGTTATAGACGAGTTTCCAGTCCCAGCGCAATTTCCTGTGGCTTTCCAAAATAATTTACAGAAAGTAGAGTAGATTCTTTGCTCAGTTGTCGGGGAATTGAAAAGGAAGGCCTGACAATAAGAAAAAATTGCCTCATTTCACTAAACGTTTAACCTGAAAGTCATATTTGCCATCCTCTAAATGAGAGAAAGAAAAAGATTGTATATATAAGTGAATGAGGCAACTTTCTTTTTGTTAGGTCTTCCTTTTCACCTTCCCGACAAATATACTAAAGTGAGGATCATGGAAGAGTATCTACATAATGAAAAAAATTACTACCACATACTCTGACACTCTCTTTGTTAATATTTTCAATCATCCGCAGCTCACAAGTCCTACAAGCTCCCTCAGTATTCAGCGTCACGTATATAGTTTTGTATGGAGTCAAGGCGTGTGTGCTGCTGACTCGAGGATGTGCTCTGACAGGCTGAAGGAGGATGTTTTCTCCCTCTTGTGTGAGCCGCCTGCCGCCTGAGCCACTAATCACGCCGCGTCGCCTCTTTGATGTGGGAGAGAAAAACCCCGTGAAGGGACCTCGGCGGTGTTGCATTCTCCTTCAAGCGCCACAGTTTTTGTAAACAAGGAAAACTTACTTTGAAAGAAAATGCTGAAGTTTTTTGAGAACCTAATTTCAGAGGGGAGTATGGAAGGGATATTCGAGGAGGGTGTTGAAGTCAGGGCGTGGCGGGGAAGGCCGGAGCAACGGGCGCAACACTCCCTCACCCAAATGATCTTAGATGAAACAGTAAAAATTGAAAATATTCGTCTGTATTTCCTCCTCCTTTCGATTTCAAGAAAGGGGACCAAGAAAGCTCAAGAGCCAAAATTCATGTGCGTCTTTGGCATTTACCTCTGTCTATTTTTCATCGTATATTTTTTGTCGATGTCCTATTTCCTATGTGAAAACAAAGCTTCGTAATCATAAATATAATCCGTTTAAACAAGTAAAGAGACTGGCTGTCAAATATTTAAGCCACGCACGTGTATCTAAGCAGGTCACTTTCTATTCAAAGGTTCTTGTTATTGGGAGAGTCAGAATATACGCGTGGACTCTGCCTGGCATCAGTCCATTGCCCGAGGCTCACCCTGCGTTGGTCTTGGCGGTGGTGTGCAAGAAGACGTGCGTGTCAGGCATCATGTGTTTGGGGTTAATGTTTGGAACAATCGAATAACAACGATGACAAAAAAAAAATGATGGTGCAGCAAAAACAAAAACAAAAAGAAACAAACAAACATGTGCGCGAGAAAATGAAACTTCCGGGAGTAAGTAAAGCGATGGAAAAAAGCCCTCCTCCCCAAAAAAAAAAAAATCCGGCACGTGTTCCGGTGGCATTAGTTAAGTCCCCGAGCGGTGCAGTACACATCGAGGGAGGGAGGAAAAAAAAAAAAAAAAAAAAAAAACTTGCAGAAAAGAACATTCCGGCCAACGAACGCATACCTGGAAGTGATTGGTTGATAGTGCATGACTGGAAACACTCATCCGCGAAGTCCCCGGGCGATGCGCTAGAAAGGGAGGGAGGGAGGGAGGGAGAAAAAAAAAACTTGCGGAATAGAACATTTAGGCAAAGAAACGAATAGAGAGAAGTGATTGATTATTAATGTAAAACGAAATAATCATTAGTTAAGTCCCCGTGCGATGCGGTAGAAAGGGAGGGAACGAGGGAGGGAGAAAAAAACTTGCAGAATAGAACATTTAGGCAAACAAACGATTAGAGAGAAGTGCTTGCATTGATATTGTTTAACGAAGCGATCATTGGTTAAGTCCCCGGGCGATGCGGTAGAAAGGGAGGGAACGAGGGAGAAAAAAACTTGCAGAATAGAACATTTAGGCAAACAAACGAATAGACAGAAGTGCTTGCATTGATATTGTTTAACGAAGCGATCATTAGTTAAGTCCCCGTGCGATGCGGTAGAAAGGGAGGGAGGGAGGGAGAAAAAAACTTGCAGAATAGAACATTTAGGCAAACAAACGAATAGACAGAAGTGCTTGCATTGATATTGTTTAACGAAGCGATCATTGGTTAAGTCCCCGGGCTGTGCAGTAGAAAGAGAGGGAAGAAAACAAACAAACTTGCAGAATAGATCTTTTAGGCATACAAATAGCTGGAAGTGATTAACTGATCGTGAATAACCGAAATCAATCATAAATCACATCACTTCTAACGTGAATCCTCACTCATCAAACATCAGACACAGATGGCACAGAGACAGTACTTTAAAGTCTGTCAAAACCAACATAACAACACACCGTAAATAAATATAATTCCGTGCCCCACATATATAGTAATTTTTTTTTCAAAGGCTAGGTAAAGATGTTCAATATTACAAAGAGGATACATAAAAATTGGCTTTGCTTTACCATGAATATTTGTGTAGAAGGAGAATTTTTAGTTTTTTTCAAAGGGCAATGACAGTGGAGGAGGTGGAAAGAGAAAATAAAAACATGTGCCTTTCTCTCCGTAATATCACGAGTTGAACATTCCCAAATCAGCAAAGTGTAGCCTGCAGCGTCTCATTAAGGGTATGTTTCAGCGGCACAAAGCGGAGTTATAAATATGATGCCGGAGACAGCGGAAATAATTAAAAGTTTGGTGGAAAAAATATATATTCAGAACACTTGTTGCACTATTTTAAAAAGTAACGTGGGTGGTGTGGCGTAGTGTGTGTGTGTGTGTGTGTGTGTGTGTGTGTGTGTGTGTCAGTCTACTTGTTTATCTGTATTTGTTTCTTTATTCCTCTGTGTGTCTGTCTGTCAGGCCGTACACTCATCACCGCTGCCGTCCCCAACACCAGACCACCGCCGCCACCACGCACGCCTCCAGCACCTACGAAGGCCTATTTTTAACTGAGCTGCGCACGTGGCCCATGCGTTGCACAAACAGGCGAGGGTACATCCGCGCACAGACACAAAGATACGCACGTACACACGCAAACAACAACAACAACATCAACCACACACACACACACACACACACACACACACACACACACACACACACACACACACACACACACAAACTGTTCTGGCAATTTTGTGAAAGAAATGTATCTTGAATATTATCCTATTTTCCGGTGATCACCTTTTCTGCACCCTATCATATAGTTTTCTACTGCCTATTTCTACAGCTCTATGACTGCACGTGTGTCCAAATACTACGAAAAGGAAACTGGTGGAATGTGCTTAATAGGTTTGTTGTTAGAGGTTCTCACAAAGCTTGATATTTGAGTGTTTAAAACAGAACGGTTTGCTGATATAAGAGGTTGATGTACGTGCTCAAGGCTCTAAATCTAGAAAATAAATATGTTTCTCCACTGCCTTGGCTCTTTGTCCGCACCTCGAAAACTGTTGAAGGGGAGGAGAGCAGTTTGGTAACGTGGAAAATATGCGTGAAAGACTGCGTGAGAATCCACAAAACAGCGGAGGTGAAATAAGTAAGTCTTATATAACCTACGTTCACTCCCAGGAAATAATACAACACACACAGTAGGAAGGCAATCCAGCAAAGGCTGACGAAGCAAAACACAATTTGTAAAGTCAATATAACTTGATTTGCTCGCCATAAACATCGCGACGCTTTCCAGACAGCGGCGTTGGTTACAGAAAGAAAAAACGAGTCGGTTGTTTTTATATTGTTACAACGACACAAGTTTAATATTTCAATGCTCCTCTGTCAAGGTTTAAAATGAATTCTATGTAAGAGTGAAGTATTTAATTGTGTTCAGGGTGTCGAATTCATATAATACAAGTTTTCTCTATTCCTACGGCTGTTTCAATTTCGTAATACTTTCGAAAGAGAAATGGCTGAGTGAAAGAGAAGAAAACACTGCGTCAGAGAAAAAGAAACATTCAGTAGCAGTCCCCTGGCGGTGCTATACATGGGAAAGTAAAAAGAATAATTGAAAAAATGTAGGCAAAGGAATCTCAAAGAGGACAGACAATTAATAGATTTAAGGTACAACTTTTTTAAGACCCTTAGCCACCAATTCCAGTCAGCGAAGTCGGTCACGCTATTAGAAGGAAAACATAACCAGCGTGAATTATCTTTCCTTTTGAGTGAATATTTAACGGCGCAGGTTTAATATTCCGAGCCATTAATTGATGCCAAGAAGCGTCTCATTAAGTATACAATCCACCGGGAAGAAGCGGAACCGTAATTAAGATGCAGGAAAAATACACGAAAGCAATTAAAAGTTTGGATGAAAGTAGGGCGAGATTCAGAATACTTGTTGAAGTCTTTAATAAGTGACGCTGACTTCCAATAATAATTAAAACCGGGTCAGAGCGGCGGGAGGAAGCGACGTGTCTGATGCTTCTGCTTGGCTGGAGGGGAAAGGGAGATGAGAAAGGGGAGGTAAAGAAGAAGGAGGAATAGTCAGGAGTGTGGGGGGGAAGAAAAGGACTCGGGGGAAGAAAATGGAAGGGTAAGAAAGGGAAGAATAGGGAAATGGGTGTGACAGGGGAGAGGGGAGAGAAGTGTACAGATGCAGATAACGAGTGAAGAAATGGGGAAGGGAAGGAGAGGAAGAGAAAGGAAAGAAAAGGAAAACAAGTGAAAAGGGAAAGATGGAGGTAGACGAGAGATGTGGAGGGTGGGGGTGGGGGGCACACGTGGACAGCTGAGTGAATGAATCTCTCCGGCGCAGAATCGTCCAGTAATCTCCGGACATTTGACGATAACCCAATTATTAGTTAATGCATCAAGGCTCTTTGCGTTAATCAGAATATCATTACTCTCTCTCTCTCTCTCTCTCTCTCTCTCTGTTGTAATGGAAAGGAATGTGAAGAGAGAGCATTGTTTTATTGTTTTTTTTCTTCCGCCACGATCCCTTAGCGCAATATCCAACTTTTTAACTATCCCTCCCTCCCTCCATCCCTCCCTCCCTCCCTCCCGTCCCCCCGTCCGTCCCTCCCTCCCTCCCTCCTGCCGCCGTTGCCCTTAATAATAACCTCCAACTCAAACTAAACATTTTTATATAGCGAGTGTTTGTGTTTCTTTCCCACGCTCAGCAGTTTGACAAAATGTGTACTTGCTTTTTTTTTTCATTTCCGTGGACTTGTTGTTTTTCTTTTACTGTTTTTCTTTCCTGTTTGTCTCTGTTTGTTGGATTGTCGCTGTCTCTGTGATTGTTTGTTTGTTTATGTGTTTGTTTCTCGTCTCAGTCTTTATGTGTTTGTCTTTGTTTGTTTGATTGTCTGTCTGTGTGATTGAGATTGCTTGTTTGTTTGTTTGTTTTCGTCTGCTAGTCTGTCTATATTCTGGTCTGTGTCTCCTGTCTATAATTTCGTCTGTCTGTCTTTGAATCTGACTGTGTGGTTATATCTGTCTGTGTTTGTTGGTCTCTGTCTTCGTCTCTCTCTCTCTCTCTCTCTCTCTCTCTCTCTCTCTCTCTCTCTCTCTCTCTCTCTCTCTCTCTCTCTCTCTCTCTCTCTCTCTCTCTCTCTCTCTCTCTCTCTCTCTCTCTCTCTAACGTAATTACCTCCTAACGCACACCTGTTATCTCCGTCACCACTGTTGTTGCTTCCCATCCAGGCCTTGTTATCAGAGCCAGGACACCTCCACCACTGCCCCCCCTCTCCTCTCTCCTCTTCCTCTCTCTCTCTCTCTCTCTCTCTCTCTCTCTCTCTCTCTCTCTCTCTCTCTCTCTCTCTCTCTCTCTGTGTGTTTATCTATCTATCTATCTATCTATTTTTTTTTATCCATCATAGTAGTAGTAGTAGTAGTAGTAGTAGTAGTAGTAGTAGTAGTTGTGGTAGTAGTCGTAATATCACTTTATCAACATTATTATCATTATTATTATTATTATTATTATTATTATTATTATTATTATTAGTCTTTCTTTCCCCCTCAAAGTTAATAACGTGTGTTTATTACTGCCCTTCATTTTTATGCGCATTTTCTTAAACCTAATCTCGTGTACACAACTACGATTATCTATTACACTTTAGCTACGAAGAATTACCGTCTATTTTTTTTCCCTCTCCATCTTTTCGTATAACCTCCCGCATCATCCTCTTCTCGCAACACAATATCGTATTATGCGGCCCCATTGCATTATACCAGGATTAAACATTACTGCTTACTCTTTTCAATGTTTTCTTTTTATGTGATATTGAATTCGCTTTATGTTCAGCAGAGGGTTCGTACTTTTCCGCAACGTTATAGGAGTTATGAAGAGCTTTTTACGATGTACCAGAAGCGTGCCGAGGGAAGGAAGGAAGGAAGGAAGGGAGAACTGGTGGAAGGTAGGAAGAAACGAGGAAAAGAAACATGAATAAGTAAACGAAGGAAGGAAGGAATATATTAAGGAAGACATGAAAGAGAGGAAAAGGAAGAAGGAAGGAAGGAGGGAAGGAAGGAAGATAGGGAGGAAGAAAGGACAGAAAGAAGACATATTGGTAAAGAGGAAGGAAGGAAGGAAAGAAAGGAAGGGAGGAAGAGGAAAATGGAAGGAAGGGAGAAATGAAAAAAGGAGAGAAGGGAGGATGAGATATAGAAGTAAAAAGTGAAGAAAGGAAGGAAGGAAGGAAAGAAAGTAAAGAAAGAAGGAAGGGAAGAGGCAAAGAAGTAGAAAGGGAAGGAAGGGAACAGAGTGAGTAAGGAAGGAAAGATAGAAAGAAAGGAAGGAAGGAGGGATGGAAGAAAGGCAGGAGGGAAGATACGCAAGGAGAAAGAAAGGAAGGAAATGTAAAAAGGAAAGTTGGAGGTAAAAAAAATAAAAAAAAAGAATGGAAGGAATGAAGAAAGAGATTAATATAGAACAGAGAAAGGAAGTATAGAAACACCCATATTAATTCCTACCTCGTAACGGCATTCCACACTGCACATTTCGACGTAAAGCATCGATATAATTAAATGTCACGGCTTACGACTTTCCGGAGGGCGAACACCTCTCTAATTAGACTCTGAGTGAGGGAAAGAGGGAGGGGGAGAGCCTTGCCATGGGGAGGATCAAAGAAGTAAGGGGATCGTGGGGGAGGGAATGGAATCAGTGGGGAGGAAAGATACCGTGGGAGGAGATTAGTGTGGGGGAGGAGGCAGAATGGGTGGTAGGGTGTGAAAGGGGAGCTTAGCATTCTTACCAGATAAGAGTGTTTCGTGATGATAGCGTAAAAGGAGAGTGAGGAAAAGGAGAGAGAGAAGAAAAAGAAAAAGGAAATAAAGAAGGAAGTGAGAAAAGAAGAAGAATGTTGTTAAGGGAGAGAGAAAGAATAAAAAAATGCGGATAATGGGCGAGAGAGAGAATAAAAAAACAAGGAAGAACAGAGAGGGAAGAATTTAACAAGGAGAGATAAGAAAAGATAAAAGGGGAGGGAAAATATATTAAGAAAAGGAGGGACTGAAGGGGGAGGAAGAAAAGAGAAGGGAAAATAAGAAAATGAAGAAAAAGATAAAAGGTAGGAAGGGAAGAGAAATAAAGAAAGGATGAACTGAGATAAATTAAAAGGGAAGGAAGGAAGGAAGGAAGGAAAGAGGGAAGGAAGGAAAGACGGGAAGGATGGAAGGCTTAGAGGCTGCAGTGGAGGATAACAAGAGGATAAAGGAAGGAAGGGAGGCACAAGGTAGGGAAAAAGAAATGGCTGAGAGGAATACATAGGAATACATAGGAAGAACAGACACCAGAAGACCTATCGGAAGGAAGAAAGGGAAGAGACGAAGAAAATAATGGAAGGAAGAAAAAGATGAAAAGTACGAAGGGGAGAGGAATAAGGAAGGGTTGAAGTTAGATGACTTGAGGAAGGAGGGAAGGAAGGAAAGAAGGAAGGAAGAAAGGAAGGAAGGAAGGAGGGTATGAAGGCTGCAGTGGAAGATAAAAAATGAAATGAGAAGATAAGGAATGAAGCAACGAAGGAAGGAAGGAAGAAAAGCTGCAAGGAAAGATAATACGAGATGAACTCAGAAAGAATGAATGAAGGAAGGAAGGAAGGAAATAAGGACGCCAGGAAGGAAGGCACAGAGGCTGCAGCGGGAGATAACAAGAGATGATATGGATAGCATCATTCCTTACCCCTAAGTGCTTTACCTTTAAACTTTCTCCCAAACCCATTTATCGCCGGTGCTTACGACAGTTTTGGCCGGCGACCGAAACCTTCACTTATCCTGCGTCTCCCTGGCTCCTCCCTGGCGCGGCGGATCATGTGCACGCCGCAAGGTAACGAAAAAGGGGGAAAAAACGGGAAACACACGATATGGAAAGAAAAATCTGTACGCTATAAAGTACAAGGAAATTAGAAAAAATAATGTAAACACACGATATGGAAAGGAAAATCTGTACGCTATAAAGTACACGGAAATTAGAAAAATAATGTAAACACACGATATGGAAAGGAAAATCTGTACGTTATAAAGTAAAAGGAAATGAAAACAAACAAAAAAAAACACGATACGGGAAAAAAAAAATCTTCCCGCCGCAACGTATGAGGGAAAAAAGGAAGGAAAAATGCAAACACACAATATGAAAAGGAAAAAAAAAAGGAATTAGGGAAAGGAATAAAAAGTGAACAGGTGACTGAAAAGGAAGTTATTCACACGGGAAAGGTAATGAAACTCGCGTGTGCCTTAAAAGAAAAAAAAAGCACAGACGTGATTATGAAAGCAAAGGAAAAACGTATAAAAACACAATGAATTATAAAAACACCGAAAAAAATACTTTACACACAGTAACAAGAAGAAAATTAAAGAGACAAACAAAGGACAGAGAAACGAGAAATAGATTTGGGGAAGCGGTGGCTGAGTGGTTAGCGTGAGGGCCCCGCATTCACCGCTACCACCTGGGATCTTTCAGTCACCGCCGAGTGACCTAAGACTACCCACATGCTGTCCTGAAGACCACCTATCAACCTGGACTCTAGAAGAACCGTCCAAGTGAATCAAGAATGAGTTCCGGGGGGCAGCATGAGCCAAGAATAGATGGCGCCACCATAAAAACTGTCTGCGCCATGACGGGCTGGGGCCGACCACCAGGCCCCAGGTATGAGGCAAACACGTGACAGTAAAAAGAAATAAAAAGTTTACATGCGATAAAAAGAAAAGTAAAAGAAAAACCCGACAAAAAAGAGGTAGAAATTTGCACACAACAAATATAAGAGAATAAAAGAGACTAAACACACAACAGCAATAGGACAACATTCAAACGCGTTATAAAAGGAAAAATGAGAGACAAAGAAAACGCACGAAAAAATAGGAAAAAAATCGAGTTGACGCAAAATGGAAAGAAGAGAATTAAAGACAAACACACCACAAAGAAGGACGACGTTCAAACACGGTGAAAGAAGAAAAGAAACACACACACACACACACACACACACACACACCAGAGGGGAAAAAAAACGTCCAAACAAGATAAATAGCAGTAGATAAAAGACCAAGAAACAAACATCATGAAAAAGAAAAAAACGTTTGAAAAAGGACAAAAAGAAGATAAGTAAAATCCAAATAAGAAAAAATGTTGAAATAAGATAAAGAAAAAAAGACGAAGATGCAACAGAAAGAACAAGCAAAAAGTTCACACACGATTAGAAGAAGAAGAAGAAGAAGAAGAAAAGAAGATTAAAAGAAGAAGAAGAAGAAAAGAAGATTAGAAGAATTGGAAAAGAAGAGAAGAAGAAGAAAAGAAGATTAGAAGAAGAAGAAGAAGAAAAGAAGATAAGAAGAAGAAGAAAAGAAGATTAGAAGAAGAAGAAGAAAAGAAGATTAGAAGAAGAAGAAGAAAAGAAGGTTAGAAAAAAAAAAAAAGAGAGAATCAAAGGAACACCACGGAGAGAAAGTTAAGACACAAAAAAACACAAACAACACACAAAAAAACACCAAAATTGACCTCTCTTTTTGGCCACTCCTCTTTACTCTATTCGGGAGCAGTAGGTAGCGGGCTTTTTTTTTATTATTGTTTTCTCTTTTTTTTTCACGCCCTTGAACTGTCTCCTTTTCTGAAAAAAAAAGCCTGAAAAAAGCATGAAAATAAAAAGTCAAGGAAACACAGCACAGAAAAAGCCCAAAACAATAACATCACGGAATAACAAACAGCAAAACAGACACACAGGATAACCGATGACCTCCCACGTGACAGACAGCGCACGTCATTAACAGCGGCTACCATATCGACGGGTTAACGATAGCGGCGTCACTGGGTCATCATTAGCAATCTAGTTACGTTAATGCTCCCTCAAGGTAACCAGCATCAGCCTTAATGAAGCGCGTACCTGCCCTCCCGACACGACAGGTATACCTTGCTGATGATTATGTTCTCCAGTTTAGCTTCTGGCGTGATGGAGGTTTTAATATATTTTTTCCTTCATAGTAAGAATTATCAGCCCTCCGGTTCGGGGAATCTTTAATATATCCAGCTTAACTTGAAGTAATAAATGTCAGCCTTCACTGGTTTCTTTCATATCACCCCCCTGGCATCCCAAAATGTATTACCTTCAAGTGATATATGTAAAAAAAAAAATCATTATGCCTTCGAGGGGAAAATTTAGGCCTAGGCGCTTGTCCCATTTTATCGGGGTGACAAAAAAATCCAAATCCTGTCAACATCTAGGAATCAGTTTGGGGTTTCTTCATGGTGTCGAAATATTAAATCCTTCATAAGTCTCCGTGGTGCAGAGGTCAGCACTCCTAGCCACAAAACCGCGGCTCAGGACTCGAATGCCGGTCCAGGCAGTCTCCGTATAGCCCACAAACCTCTTCATCATCTCATTCGGCCTGGTTGATAAATTGGTATACATGGGGTAACGTGGGGAAAGTAAACTGTGGTAACTGGGTCAGTCGGGTTCTAATGAGTGTCTCTTCAGGTTCATGTTACAGAAGAAGGGTCAAACTACCACCAGGGTCATGCAACTACACTTGGAAATGCCCACAACTCATACGAAAGCCTTGTCAAATAAGTGTTCTTGGGCGGCGAATTGTCTTAGATACGACCCCAAATGTCACACGTGCGCTGAGGCCCGGGGTGATGGGGCTGTTCATGGGCCAACGGAGACGTGCATCGATGGTAGGCACAGCTTCAAGGGCTATTACACTGGGCAAATTTTCCGTGGATCTTCAGTCAAACCACGATTTCCGCTAGCGTGGTTCTCATTTGTTTCTTGTTATTGCTGCTGATGAAGATGTTGAGTAATACCGTCGTCCTTCGGTGAAATCTACCGTAGCTTTGGAAGATCGTGGACACGTCAGAAAACCACGGAAAGATGAGAACCAGGCCAGCGGAAATCGTGGTTTGACTGAAGATCCACGGAAAATTTGCCCAGTGTAATAGTCCCTTTAGTGTCTGCCTCCATCTCTCACCTTAACCAGACTAGTCAAAGCCTTCCTCTTTCCCTTCTAAGTTTCAATGGGGTAATACAGGTCACGGTTATCTCATTCTCACCTTTACAACTGAACTAGTCACAGTCTTCCCCTTTCCCTTCTAGGTTTCAATGGGGTCATGCACGTCAAGGTTATCTCATTTATTTTTTTCATGTCCAAGCTAAGAATAAACACGGCATTGAACCGCTATTCCTTTGCACCGAATCGCCGCCAGCCGTCAACACGCATCGGTGTTCACGGGGCTTTACACACGATTGACGGTTCTGATAGTGGAGGTTAGCGAAACGGAGCTCGCTTATGGACGCAGCCAGTAGCGTGTGTGTGTGTGTGTGTGTGTGTGTGTGTGCGCGTGTAGTAAACCGGTGGAGCGGGAACGATTACACGGCTCAATGAACTCCTGACATGTTGCGTGAAGGCGTGTAGTGTTAACGCAAGTGTGGGGGTCTTTCCTGCCCATAAGTAATAGGGAGACGGGGCGATAGGGGCGAGCTAACGTGCACCGGGGGAGGACAGGTATCGGGAGGCAGGTAGGGCGTGTCGTACAAGGTGAGGGAAAGGCGGGGAGGAGGGAAAAATGGGAAAAGGCAGCGGGAGATTGACGGAAGGGATTGGACTTTCGAGTGGGGATACTGTACGAAGATAAAGAGAAGGAAAGGAGGTGATGAAAGGGATACGAGGGAGCTGGAGGCAGAAGGCTGGATAAGGGAAAGCATGGAGGGGGGGTAGACTAAAGAAACAGCAGGGAGGTGAAGGGAGGAAAAGGGTGTGGGTGAGAGAGGGGAGAGGGGAGGGCTGGAAGTAGACAGCTTGATTTGGGAAAGTATGGAAGGGAAGTGAGGAGACAGAAGGGAGGTGAAGGGAAGGAGGGGACAGGAGACAGGGAATTTGGAGAGGGATGGCGACATGCAGAATTGTAGAGGGGAGATCATGAAGGGGATGAAAGTGAAAAGAAGGCAACGAGATGGAGGGAAGGGAAGGAGATAGCTGAAGGAGGGAATAAGGGAAGGCTGTAGGCAGAGGGTTAAATAGGGAAATACATGAAGGGAAGAGAAGGGAGGAAACTGCAGGAGAGTGAAAGGAGGGAAAGGGTGTGGGTGATGGAGGGGAAAAGAGAAGATTAGATACGGGAAAATAAGAAGGGGAAGGGAAGCAGAACTCTAAAACCACGTAAAATATTGTAATGACATCCAGTGATATTAGAATTCCACTCTCATTAGTCCATTCAACGCTAAACCTCGAGTCCATATTTTTCCGACGAAGCTGATTCTCGGTATTTTGTCTGTATAATAGTCACGGCAACCCTTCTGAGAAATGTATGCATCGAAGTGCTTGAAATGAATACTGAGACTCGTAAAATTATGAATGGAAGCTTGAATTTATGTCCTCTCCTCTCCTCTCTCTCTCTCTCTCTCAGCCTCCTTGCCATAAAAATGTATTGAGACGCTGGGTTGACAAAAATCGACGTCCTGGCAAAATTTATTCAGACGGAGACGAAATTCTGCATGGAGGTCACCACACACACACACACACACACACACACACACACACACACATACACACACCCACACACACACACACACCCACACGCACCCACAGGCAAGGCAAGGCCGACTCGAATTACTTAAAAATCTACCTGTCAGAATTGTAGAGGGGGTATTTGATTCCATCCTAATTCCATAAAAAAATTCGCCCACTCTCTCTCTCTCTCTCTCTCTCTCTCTCTCTCTCTCTCTCTCTCTCTCTCTGTATAAGCCTGTTTTTTCCCTGTTTTTTTTTCTGAGTTGTTTACGCTTTTTGTGAGTCTCTGTCTCTCTCATTCTCTTAAAAACCCAAGAACGTTAAATATGCAATAAAAAAAGCAAATAATAAAAATAAAAAGTAGGAAACAATAAAGATAAAGAAATACTGTAATTGTTTTGATAAGAGGCCAATCCTTCAACCTTGTACCACATTCGCTGGTCAGGCACATTACAGCTTTATTTACTTGAGTCTAACCTGAGCCCATGAGCGGAAGCTATTTTAGGAAGATGATGATAGAGAACAGGAGAAGGAAGAGGAAGAGGAGGAGGAAGAAGAGGAGGAGGAGGAAGAGTTGAGGAAGGAAGAGGAAGATGATGAGAAAGAGGATGAGCAGGAAGAGAGGAAGGAGGAGGAGGATAAAAAGAAGGAAGAGGAAGAAGAGGAGGAGGAATTGGAGAAGGAGTAGGAAGAGGAAGAAGAGAAGGAGGAAGAGTTGAGGGAGGAAGAGGAAGATGATGATGACGAGGAAAAGCAAGAGGAGGAAGAGGGGAAGGAGGAGGTGGATAAAGAGAAGGAAGAGGAAGAAGAGAAGGAGGAAGAGTTGAGGAAGGAGTAGGAAGAGGAAGAAGAGAAGGAGGAAGAGTTGAGGGAGGAAGAGGAAGATGATGATGACGAGGAAAAGCAAGAGGAGGAAGAGGGGAAGGAGGAGGTGGATAAAGAGAAGGAGGAAGAGTTGAGGAAGGAAGAGGAAGATGATGAGGAGGAAGAGGGAAAGGAGGAGTAGGATAAAGGGAAGAAGGAAGAGGATGAAGAAGAAAACGAGAAGAAGGATAAAGAGAAGGAAAAGGAAGAGGAAGAGGAAGAGGGGGAAGAGAAGAGAGTTTAGGAGTCAGGAGCTCAGAGGAGGCAAACAAAGGCTTCATGAGTCCCACAAAGTCTCGCTGGAGTGTTTGGCTTTGTTTGGGAAATTCGAACCCGCATTGTGACCTAGTATATTCATTAAAAGGCTCAGGAGCTCAAATATCCTGCTTTGGGTAACATATATACGTCTCTCTCTCTCTCTCTCTCTCTCTCTCTTTTATCACACAAAACCATGTGGGATTCAATTATGCTTTCATTGCTCCCATTTTTCCTCTCTCTCTCTCTCTCTCTCTCTCTCTCTCTCTCTCTCTCTCTCTCTCTCTCTCTCTCTCTCTCTCTCTCTCTCTCTCTCTCTCTCACACACACACACACACACACACACACACACACACACACCGAGGCTTGTTAAGGGTAGACCATTATAATCTCCGCCCGCTGCTCGTCTAAGGCTGTAACGTAGCGGCCGTGGCGGCGGGGAGGCGAAACAGAACCCGGGTATGATTAGGTCTGTTAATAAGGCATAGTTTCGCCCTCTTCTGTTGACGTTGATTATGATAATGATGAGTACAACAACAACAACAACAACAACAACAATACGAACACTAACTAAACTAACGCTGCCTCTCCCCGTCATCAATCATTATCCGACAATTATGACATGCGGGTTGTTTGTTTACTGAATATGATGAAAGACGATTTATTCCACCGCGTGAATCGGAGCTGCAATTGACCTGATTTGGGTTTGTTTGATGTCTGTGTTTGTGTGTGTGTGTGTGTGTGTGTGTGTGTGTGTGTGTGTGTGTGTGTGTGTATTTGCTTTTCTTCGTAAGCTTGTCTTTTTCTGGTCTTTTTCCTGTCTGTCTTTTTTCCTATTTGTCTTTTCTACTCAGTCTGTTTTTCCTGTTTTTCTCTTAGTCTGTATTCCTGTCTGTGTCCGTTCACCTGTTTGCTTGTCTGTTAGTCTGTCTGTGTTTCCCTGTCCGTGTCTGTCTGTCTGTCTGTTTCTTTGTCTATCTGTCTCTGCATTTACCTTTCTGCCTGTATTTCCCTGTCTCCCTGTCTGTCTGTCTGTCTGTCTGTCTGTCTGTTTCTTTGTCTATCTGTCTCTGCATTAACCTTTCTGCCTGTATTTCCCTGTCTCCCTGTCTGTCTCCCTGTCTGTCTGTCTGTCTGTTTCTTTGTCCATCTGTCTCTGCATTAACCTTTGTCTGTATATCCCTGAAACGGAACACAGGTGGTAAAATAAAATACAAAAATACAAAAATTATAGACGAGTGAACATTTGGACATAACATTTGGGCATTACTTCACGCATTGAGTTGTCCTGATAATTTTCCCTTTTTCCTTGTCCGTTAGTGTAATCTATGTAATCTATGTCTTACGTTCACAAAATTATAAACGAATAGATTAATAATGTACACTTAACCCGGTAGCAGCGACGGGCCAAATTGGTGGCTTTACCGTGCACCAGCTATGGGCCAAATTTTTACCATGATATAAACCCCCAAAATAGATGAAGCGGAAACTGATCACAAATGCGTTGGTACTATATATTATGAAATGGTTTGCTTGAGTGATGATTTTTTCTCATTAATTCGCTTAGAGGGGCCTTCAAGATACAGGATCCCCGCAGCTACCGGGTTAAAGAATGGAAATGAAGGTATATGGAATGATGAACAGTTAACAGACTAAAAAAATAAACTGAAATATATAAGGAAGGAAAGATGAGCAGTACAGATAAAGGTTACATTGAAAAATAAAGTGAAAAAGTGAAAAAAAAAGACTTGACTGTAAGATCGCAGGAAAGAACGATGGAAAATCATAAAGAAATTTAAGAAAAGAGAGGCGAGTAGGGGCCTTTTTTTTGTATTCTTTTTGTTCCTTTGATGTAAAAAAAAAGAAAAAAAGATTGATATAAAGTGAATTGCAACAAACGAAAGAAATAAAAATAAAAATCAATTGAAAAGAAACGAAATAGCCCCCCCAAAAAATATCAAATTGAAATAGGAAACGAAAGAAACAGAGAAATAAATGAAAAATAAAGGAAAAAAACAAAGAAATCCATGAAAAATAAACGAAAAAATCGGAGAAAAAGTCGGGCAATTATCGAGGGCCCGGAGCAACAAGCCGATAACTGTAAACGGTATTCGCTACCTTTCATACCGAGCCTTTGAGCCCATCTCCGTTACTCTCTCTCTCTCTCTCTCTCTCTCTCTCTCTCTCTCTCTCTCTCTCTCTCTCTCTCTCTCTCTCTCTCTCTCTCTCTCTCTCTCTCTCTCTCTCTCTCTCATCATAATGGACTCATACGCTATGGCATGATGTGGGTCCGAAGAACACCTACTTGGCATGGCTTTCGTAGGAGTTGTGGGCATTTCCAGGAGTAGTTTTATGACCCTGGTGGTAGTATGACCCTTTCTCTGTACCATGAAACTGAAGAAACACTCATTAGAACCCGACTGACCCCCTCTTTGACCTTTAGAAATAGCTGATGTGAGAAGCGAAAGTGTCTTAAAATACCAACATTATTAACTCTCATCAACGGATACGCCCCGACCACGAGATGAGGAAAGTTTCTGATTGTTTAAACACGAGTTCCAGCAACGAAATGACTGTCTGGATGCTGCTAAACGTGCCTATGGAAGGTTTGCAGCAGCCGATCAGGGGGTATTCTGTGTCAGATTGAAGAATGGAGGAAGAGGAGAGACGGACCGAAGGAAGAGGAGAAGTAGAAAGAGGAGGAAGAGGAGGGGGAGGATTGAAAAAGGGGTTACATGTACCGATCAGGAGCTCTTCCGTGTCAGACTGAATGATGGAGGAAGAGATGTGGATTGCAGGAAGACGAGGGAAGAGAGAGGAACAGAGAGGAAGGGGGAGTGGAAGGGAAGGTGAGATGGGAATAGAACTACCAATCAGGGGCTATTCCGTGTTAAAGTGAAAGATGGAGGAGAAGATGTGGATAGCAGAAAGAAGTGGAAGAGAGAAGATCAGAGAGTAGGGGGAGTGGGGGGGAGGTGAGAAGGGAATACAGCTTTCAATCAGGGGGTATTCCGTGTCAAACTGAATGAAAGAGGAGGAGGAGAGGAGGAGAGAGGGGGGGAGGGGTAGGAGAGCACAAAGGAGTCAGGGTCAGAGAGGGAGGGAGGTAAAGGGTTTCAGAATCCATTTAAATTTCACTGGAGTGGTTTGCTTTGGCTCGGGGTTTACTGAATGCTTTGTGACCTGTGAATTAGGTTAAAAGAGCCCGTTGTGAGCTATTTTCAACCAGCACGACCCATTAACCAGGTAGCTGCGGGGATCAGGTTTCTTAAAGGCCCCTCTAAGCGAATTAATAAGAAAAAATCATCGCTCTCGCAAACCACTTCATAATATATATCAACGCATTTGTGATCAGTTTCTGCATCATCTATTTTTGGGGGTTTATATCATGGCAAAAATGTGGCCCGTCGCTGGTACACGGTAAAGCCACAAATTTGGCCCGTCGCTGCTACTGGGTTAAAGAGAGTAGACATATGATTTCTGTTTCCTTAATTAAATCTCTCTCTCCTACAGGCCTTCTCGGACCTCCTGCTCGGCGTCTTCTGCATGCCGTTCACGCTCGTTGGTTCGCTGCTTCGGGACTTCATCTTCGGAGCGGTCATGTGTCGCCTCATCCCCTACTTCCAAGGTGAGGGTCGTTACGTTTTCTTTCCTATGTCAAGTTTTCTGCTTCAAGAAGAGACCGTTTTCTTCTGTTCATTGTGAGAGATTCCCCGTTTTCTTTAATTTTCTACTGATGAGGTATTACGTTGTGGTTTCTTTGATTTTAGGTTCTCAAACGTATCGACACTTCAGTACGTTTGTTCGAAGAGCCTCTCTCTAACGAAAGCCTTGTTAAACGTGTGTGCTTGGCCGACGAAATGTTTAATACTATGGCCCAGAATGAGACAACCTTACCTAACCTAACCTAACCCTAACTAACCTAACTTTAAACCGGGCCGGGTGCTGAAACGGTTGAAGTCAGAAATAATTTATGCGTCCAAGTCAGGCAGTCTACGTTTTCTTTCACGCTTTTTAGGTTAAGTTGCGTTTTCTGTAATTCAAGGTGAGTGAATGTATTTTTGCCCCATTTTCTTTCGTGTACAAAGTGTGCGAGTGAGTGAGTGATATTTTCGTCCAGTTCATTCAGGCGAGTCCAAGTTTTATTCCGGTTAGAGTCACCAAGTAAATCTACTATCATTTTCACCCACCGTAGCCTCCAACAAGCAGCATTCACCATCACGACAATGCCCATCACCATCAACAACAACCAAACCGTCCAGTTGTATCTTGAAGCGACATCCTTTCCGCAAGACATTCATATCCGTCCTCGTGCAAAACTTTGGTTGTCTCATTTCCACACACCGGCGAATATATGTATTTTCTTTTTCTTGCAGACTGATGCAATTTATTTTTACTTCTCATTCCAAACATTTCTGCATTAACGTATATTTCTTTTAACTTTCTATTTATAACATTTACTTTGTCGTACAGAACGTAATTTCTATTTTTGCATCTCTCTCTCTCTCTCTCTCTCTCTCTCTCTCTCTCTCTCTCTCTCTCTCTCTCTCTCTCTCTCTCTCTCTCTCTCTCTCTCTCTCTCTCTCTCTTCAGTCATAATTGCAGAGTTCTCTTTCAAACACATCGTCGCCCTTTCATCTCTCTCTCTCTCTCTCTCTCTCTCTCTCTCTCTCTCTCTCTCTCTCTCTCTCTCTCTCTCTCTCTCTCTCTCTGTCACACGCCAAATTTATCGGTTCCATAAGAGTTAACGAAGAATTTTAACTTCTTACACAATATCCGTGAAAGTTTGCAAAGTGGACGAAATTGTAGAAAAATGGAAAAATCAAGTATCGCTGATCGGATTTTATTTTTAGGTGACTAAGGAGAAAGTATTGGAAGCGGGAAGGATAAGAGATAGATAGATAGATAAAGAGATAGATAGAGAGATAGATTGACAGATTGACCCTTCACATTCTAACATTCTCAAAATAAAAAATAAATAAAGTGTTCAGGATAGCAAATACAATCACTCAAATTAAGTTCTTCCTGCATTTTCTGTTACCGGTATACGTCGAATATAACGTGAGGTAATGTATCTTTATGTGTTTTTTGTCAATGTGCTTTTTTGTGATACATTTTAGTGGCCTTTTACTTTTTTTTTTTTGTAATATTGTTTACTGGTTTTTTTTTTGTTTGGCTTGTTTAATGTGGAATAACTTTATTTTTTGGTGTTTTTGATTGGTAGCTCTTATTTGTAATCTTATTTTGTGTGTGTGTGTGTGTGTGTGTGTGTGTGTGTGTGTGTGTGTGTGTGTGTGTGTGTGTGTGTGAGAATTTCATGTATAAATATATTGAATTTAGGGGAAATATTTTCTTGCTAATGGTTTTATTGTTTCACATCGCTGTCATATCCATTGTTGCATAATAATAATGAAGTGATTCTCTCTCTCTCTCTCTCTCTCTCTCTCTCTCTCTCTCTCTCTCTCTCTCTCTCTCTCTCTCTCTCTCTCTCTCTCTCTCTCTCTCTCTCTCTCTCTCTCTCTCTCTCTAATTGCTGCATGCCTGATCGGTCCGTTCCTGTTACTCTGTGTTTCTTTCTGGTTCAATGACGTCCACACACACACACACACACACACACACACACACACACACACACACACACACAATCGACGCACCTTCATTCCTCTGCCATGTCTGCGAAACTAGGTCCCTCTGTTGTGACTCCGGACAATGGTTCTTCAAAGTGCTGCATGCTTCGCCTCAATGGAAGCTTTACCAGCCTATTTTAACTCCCCCTGTGCTTACGATCCTCCTCCAGGGTCAGTTTACCTTCTCGCCTGATGATATGACAGCAGTGGTATGGGGATATGCTACTTCTTCTATGTATTGGTTATGATCTCACTAATACTGGGAAAACAAGTTCGCTCGGGGAAGGGGAAGTTACTCTGCGCTGTGAAGAACGTTTGCCCCGAGTTCCGGCAGAGGTAGATATCTTGTTTCCCAGGACGGCAGAGTGAATTACGAAGTTGCATTCATAGTCAGTGAGTTAGAGTGTGTGTGTGTGTGTGTGTGTGTGAACGTCAGCGAGCCAGAAAGAAACACAGGGAGCCGAGTTGGTACAAGGCGAATAACTGGTGCAGAGCGAGTTCACATCGGGCGAGTACTCCGGCACCTTAATTGTCTGTCTGGGTCGCCGCTCTGTCACTCAACACAAAGGGATATCTATGCACCAGACGACGCGAGGCACACAGCTCTGAGTTCTGTTGAGATGCATGCAATGGCCGTGAGTGTCGCAGTGAGGTGTGTTAAAGTAGAGCTCTAGAGGGCCAATGTTCTCAAACATTTCTTACACACACACACACACACACACACACACACACACACACACACACACACACGACAAGGCTTTCGCTGAGGTTGTGGGTTATTTCCTGTGTGGTTTTAATGAGCCTCGTGATATTTTGGTAAGGCTTCTACACCATGAACGTGAGAAAAAAAAAGAAACTGACCTCTCTTCTGGCTTCTCGTTTTTATTTCTTTTGTGGAAGCAGAGTATAGATGATTTTTTGTTGCCGTTTTTGTTTTTTGTCCTTAGCTGCCTCCCTTGCTGTAAAAAAACTCATGAGAACGTGACTAATCTCCATTGTGGACTTTGGATACGTTTGTTGTGAGAGGCGAGAGGGTCTGAGAATACGTTTTTTTTTTTATAACAAAGGAGACAGCTCAAGGGCACACAAAAAAGGGAACAATAATAAAAAAAGCTCGCTACTCGCCGCTCCCAAAAAGAATCCAAAGAGGTGGCCGAAAGAGAGGTGCAGTTTCATTGAGGCAACTCTGACCCCATTTTCCTTAATTTTAGAGTAGCCCCCCCTCAAACCTCACCCCTGGCAATTTTAACCCCATTTTCTTTCAGTACCTCTTCCATTAAACCATTGTTCTCCTCTCTACTAACATCCCCTAACTTAAAACAAGACCCTAACTCTTATTTATTCATCTCAAGAATAAGTAAATGTATATGTTTAATTTTAAGGCAACCCCCCCTTAAGGCCGCAGCAGTACAAGCGTGTAGCGCCTGTTCCCGGTTGTCTGTCTGCTCGAACGTCCCTCCTGCGATGGCCGATGTGTTTGTAGTGTACGGAACAGCGGACAAGGAAACTAAACCAATCTTAGAGCTGATTCTTGGCCTTGTTTAAATGTCTGGGTGCAAGCTCTTACTGTTGGCTATGAAGAAGGAAGATTAGCGTTTAGCATTGATGTGCAGTATATATACACAGTGCAATTCACCATGGTCTGATCACGCACTTGTTTAGCTATCTCCAGCAAGTGCCATCCCCGAATGAGCTTGAGAACTCTGATAAAGTCTTTGAATACGGCGGGAACCTCACATCGCATCCACATACCCAGGACGAGGATCTCAATGCTGGGTGGACAGGGAGCACGAATCAGAGGACACTGCCCATCCGTTTCAGGTGCGCGTCGCCTGTCCGTCAAAGGTTGCAGGATTTGCGACTATTAAAAAGAGATGTAACCCTGTAACGCCTGAGATACACATCACCATTTAGAGGTTTGGAAGTTATTAAAATGCTGATTAAACACGCCAACGTTACCCACGAAAAAGAGTGAATTGGTGGCTCAGTTACTTTTAAAACCTTCAATCAATTTATGTAATGCTCCTAATCGTCCTAATGGAATATCAAGCCGCACCGCCACGCGCCGCCTGACTGCATTTGAATACGAACTGGATGTACCGTCGACTTTGAAACGTTTTACTGAATACCTTCGTCCCTGAAGCCATGCAAACATTTTCCTGAAAACCAACAGCTCTGAAAGGTAAGCAATTCCCTTTCAAGTTTGTAGAATGTAAACATTTGAAAAGCTTGAAGGTAAGATAAGAAAAAATCGTTTCATAAATGGGATTATAATATTTTTAGAGGAACATGATTTGAATACCGAAGCTCCGTCTAAAATGTTTCTTCTGCGGCTTGGAAAAAAGTGGCATAGAAGTTGAAAAAGTTGAAATTACATGCAAATACTACGTCTTTCTGGGTTATTAACATGATAGATGAATAATAAATAAAAGAAAACCGATGTACAAACGTTTAACACGAAATCATCACAGTTCTAGCTGACCAACTTATCATTTCACAGTCGCTGGAAAATGCAGACAAAGTATTAAAAAAAATCTACGTTACAAAAGGTGGAATCCTCAAAATACTAATATCACCAAAGAACATAGTCACTTCTTACCGGAATTCATATGAAAAGTATGTCATAATATCACGACAACGCTGCCTTCCCTCTCGCTAGGCCAAATTTGTTATGCATCGGGGAGTCCTTTGGAGAATGGGTGTACTGGGTGGAGGGATGAGAGGGAGACCGAGGAGGAGGAAAGAGAATTGTGTGAAGGAAGGAATTGATGACAAGGGAAGATAAGAGAGGAAAACGGATGACCAATGTGTAAAGTAAGACAAGTGAGACAAAAGAAGAGAAGGAAAGACAAGAGAATAGAGGAAAACCGAAGACAAGATGGATAGATTGTGTGATATATGACATGAAAGGTAAGAGATGAAGATGAGATGAAAAGATGAGATGAGATGAAGATGCTGCAGTCCTTGCTACTTATTCTCAACTAACAAAACATTACTTAGCATGAAGAGGCAGACTTATTACGTTGAGGGTTTGTTCTTCATATTATATAACGTTATAAATGGATTTCGGTAAGAAGGAACGTCTCGGAGGAAAAAAAATCAGAGAGAGAGAGAGAGAGAGAGAGAGAGAGAGAGAGAGAGAGAGAGAGAGAATGAATTATTTCCCAAGTGTTCATACAAATCCTCTAAATAATAAACTCCCAGCGTTACATCCCACACGCGTGTTTGCATCGGCTCGAGTCTCGCATCGTCAGATCACAAACCATTCCAATCACGCCGTAATCCGATGAGACTCCGTTGAATTAGTGGAATCTAGTGACACTATTAGTATTGATGGTCTGCTCTTGTGATAGACTTGTTTGCTGGGTCAGTTCGTGTTCTCTTTGAATTTTTTTGGTCATTTCTGTTTTTTTCTGATTTACTAATTTTCTACGTTAGGTGTGATAATTTGTATATTCGTTATTATTATTATTATTATTATTATTATTATTATTATTATTATTATTATTATTATTATTATTATTATTATTATTATTATTTTACAGCAGAGGAGACAGTGCAAGGGCGTAAAAAAAAAGAAGAAAAACAATAATGAAAAAAAAAAGCCCGCTACTTACTGCTCCTGTTATTACCATTATTATCATTATTATTATTATTATTATTATTATTATTATTATTATTATTATTATTATTATTGTCATAACCCATCCAGTATTCCAGCCGCCTGCACTCCGTCTACCTTTAACTGGAAGCGGTCGACACAACGCAGTCGGTTTGAATAATGGCCGAGTTATTTCATCTTGTCTAAGTTCCTCCATTATCATTATTATCATTATCATTATTATTACTATTATTATTAGTATTATTATCATCATATTAATCATTATTACTGTTAAACACAGCTAGAGGAGTGCAAATAATTTAAGTTACAAGTTCTGCACCGTCAACACACCCAACAAATGAAGAATTAAAGATATAAAGAATACAGTAGATATAACATCGAAACAAGCATGGTCTGGCTGGTTGGTAGGAACACCCCAAAATAGTTCCAGAAAATGAAATTATATTCAGTTAGGGTTAGAAAATACAAGGGAGCAATACTGATTAAGTGGTAGTTAATTCTATATAATTATGCTGCCGCTGCAGTGAAAATAACTCATCTATTACTTGAGTGTGGTAACATTCCCTACGTTAATAAGCTATATACATATGTGACGCTGCGAAGTCCAGGCAGGAACAGCTCAAAGGAAAAGCACCCGTGGAACTGAAGCTGTGACAAATAGTATATACAGTCAGGGTCTTATTTTAAGCTGCGCGTGGCCTCATGTTGACTAGCAAAACGTTTGAGGGGAAAACATCTGAGAAGTGAAAATATGTTGGTTGTACATTCGAACTTGCCCACGCACTCTCAAAGCATATACTCAAATACCATGTCTGACATACATATTTGATAGTGTTTGATAGTGTTCGACTCCTACCAGTGGCCCCATGCTCCGTCCGTCATGTGTTTGGCAAGGAGGTGACAGCGAGATAGCTTCATGATTTCGTGAGTTCTTGTGTCTAAGTGAATTCCTTATTACAGGAGACTGCCCGTTTGTCTCCTGCTGACCATCCGACTAAGGAGCTCCGTGTGTGTGTGTGTGTGTGTGTGTGTGTGTGTGTGTGTGAGAGAGAGACTGTACATAACTCTAGGTTTAATACTCGTTTAATTTGAGATAAATGCAATTGATACTTTTTTACATGCAAATCCATTACTAGAATCATGCGCGGCCTGCTGAATACAAATCACAAAACATTACAATGCGTTGCGTGGATATGTATTTCGGACTAAACGGATTAACGTTTTCCAAGTAATTCCATTTGCTATCGTTCCCTGCGCATAGAACCCGTCAGGACACAATGAAGCGAAACTGGAAACTCTCTACGTAGGTTCTCTGATTGGCTATTACTAATTCGTTGGACCAAAAAATATATATATATGTGCACTAACTTTCCATTCTTCGCTGTGTAAATTAATTCAGTCGGAAATGATCACGGATGAGATGTCGGTTTGGGAGATAAAGTTCCATAGAGAATACATTAACGGATGCTATATTAGGAAAATCACTAAATAAAATACTCATCAACTGATAAAAAGATCGAGAAAACATAGTTCGATCCCCGCTGCTACCCGGTTAAAGAGTGGCCAAAATAGAGGTCAATTTCAGGTGGAGAGATGTCTTGATACTCTCCTCATGGTAATGGGAGCCCGATAGGAGGAATGTTCGTAGTATTTTGTGTCTGCTTAGGGAGCTTATACAAACTTGCTGTCTGGGATTGTAAAAGTGGCTCTTAATCTCACAGCTTCACAAACACAAAACATGAAATAGAACACTCACCATGCGTTGTTATCCCTGCTTTCCTCTCCCATTACAAGCTTGCTGGATCGGACTGTAAAAGTGTCTCTTAATCTCACAGCTTCACAAACACATGAAACAAAACATTCACCACGCGTTCTTCTCCCTGCTTTCCCCTCTCATTACAAGCTTGCTGGATCGGACTGTAAAAGTGGCTCTTAATCTCACAGCTTCACAAACACATGAAACAAAACACTCACCACGCGTTCTTCTCCCTGCTTTCCCCTCTCATTACAAGCTTGCTGGATCGGACTGTAAAAGTGGCTCTTAATCTCACAGCTTCACAAACACATGAAACAAAACACTCACCACGCGTTCTTCTCCCTGCTTTCCTCTCTCATTACAAGCTTGCTGGATCGGACTGTAAAAGTGTCTCTTAATCTCACAGCTCCACAAACACAAAATACGAAATAGAACACTCACCACGCGTTGTTTTCCCTGCTGCCTTCCCTCATTAAGCCACCCGGGAGAGTCGAGGGGCTGTAAAGGAAAAGAAAAACGATAATCAAAAATACTTGAGTCGCTATTAAAAAGACTTCGTTCTCTATTGTTATCGCCCAACCCGCAACTCACAGAAAACGCGAATCGGGTAAACATGCAACTTTGGGGGACTGAGGAAAACTTAATTATTACCCATTTCGACGCCCAAACACACACATTTGACAAGGCTTTCATAGTTGTTATGGGCCTTTCCAGGGGTAGTTTCATGACCCTGGTGGAAGTCTGACAAAGCTTCTCTACCACGAGCATGAAAAAACACACTTATTAGAACGCATTAAACCTCATTTTTGGTCTGTAGAAATAACTGATGTGAGAGTGGGAAGCGTTTAAAATACCGACCTAATTCTCAAAGACATTTAGCTAGTTCTGTTGACATCACAAGTTTACATAGATATACACAGATGTTCTTAACACATGCACTATATGATCCAGACTTGGTGCGCCGTCCTTAACACAAGCAAAACGACAACAAACGACCTCGAGAACGTTAAATCTCTGACTTAGCGAGAGAGAGAGAGAGAGAGAGAGGAGACAATCTAATCAATGCCAGCTGCTTTGTGTGTGAATGTGGGGGAGCGTAAAATCAAAGACCTCGAGGCTGTCAATGTGTCGGAAGTAGCAACAAAGGAGAGGAAGCTTCACGCAGAGTATTCTAATTAGTGCTGGAAAAAATAAATCACACCGCAAGGGAGGAGGGAGGAGGTCGGGGCGGTCCCTTCACCACCCTCCGGCAGTAAAGAAATATATATGGAGTCACAAATAGAAATAATATGACGCTTTCAGTTAAAAATGATGAAATTTCCGAGTCACCTGCGTGAGAGAGAGAGAGAGAGAGAGAGAGAGAGAGAGAGAGAGAGAGAGAGAGAGAGAGAGAGAGAGAGAGAGAGCGCATTCTAACCCTGAAAATATATGTAAAAACTCCTGAATAGTGAAGAGAAATATGAATAAGGGCGCCGTGACGATGGAGGGCTTGATAGAACCGATGTGTTTGTGTGTGTGTGTGTGTGTGTGTGTGTGTGTGTGTGTGTGTGTGTGTGTGTGTGTCTCTCTCTTACTCTGATTGTCACGATATATTTATTCACTTTAAATTCAACACACACACACACACACACACACACACACACACACACACACACACACACACACACACACATACGCGGGAGTCCTCAACAAAACTTTCATAATCAGCGGATAGGTTTTGCCATTAAGACGCCCCCTTTCAAGTTGCGGTCAGGGTAGGTAACGGGGCCAGGGACTAAAAACGATGAATGGGAGAAAGAATGAAAGAAAAAAAAGGAAGAAAGGAAAGAGAGAGGTAGAAAGAAAAAGAAAGAAAATAATGAGAAAAGAGACAGAAATGAAGAAAAGTGAAAATGCGAAGATAGAATGATAAAAAGGACGAAAAAATAAATAGAAGAAAAAAAAGGAAAAGAGGAAATAAAAAAAAGGAAAAAGAAAGAAAGAAAGAAAGGAAGGAGAGAAAGACAAACAGACAGACAGAAAGAAAGAAAGAGAGAAAAGGAAGGGAAGGATATAAAAAGAATTGGGTGGGGGGTAAGGAACTTGTATTGTCTGTATTGCCTCTATACCAAGCCGGAGGGTCTTACAAAATTACTTAGTTTCCTCCATTCTGTTCACTTTTTCAGTTCGGGTTTCTAAGGATCGGGTTATGTTCTATTGTTCTCATGTTTCAGAGAGGGAACAGAATATGAAAGAATGCAGAACACCTCCTCCACCCACCCACCAACCCACCCACACACACTTCTTTTTATCATTTATTTTTTCCTTTCTATCGTTTTTTCTTTATCTTTTTACGCCTCTTCCTTTCTCTCCTTCTTTTTTCATTGTTTTCTTTCATTCTTTCTTTTTCTTTCTTCCTTTCTTTCCCTTCTTTTTCTTCCTTTCTTTCCTTCTTTCTCTCATTCATTATTTGTATCCCTGTTCTCGTTACCTACTCACACACACACACACACACACACACACACACACACACACACACACACGTGGTCAAGTATACGTGATTAGAATGTCGTTATCGCTTTCAATACTTTACAGAAAAATCCCTTTCAACACAGTTTTCCTTGTACGTATAATCTCGGAAAGTGTGTCTGTTTGTTTTGCAGCTTCCTGTTTCTGTTGCTGTTGCCAGACCACAGAGCCACCATAGCCACCCTTACCTACAACAACAACACCTGTAAGAAACACAAGAAAATCCAACCATTATATTACTACTGCTATTGGTACTGGTGTTATTGCAACTACTCCTACGAGCTGGCCCCCGAAACACTTGTTGTCATGTACGCCTCTCTCTCTCTCTCTCTCTCTCTCTCTCTCTCTCTCTCTCTCTCTCTCTCTCTCTCTCTCTCTCTCTCTCTCTCTCTCTTCATCTATCTTTCTATCGATCTATATCTATCAATCTATCTACCTCGTCCTAACGGGCCACGGGAGGGGGGACACATGCAGGTAGTAGGTTCAGAAGAGCAGTCAGCGTGAAAGTATTGATAGATAATAGAGAGGCAGCATGGAGGCGGGACTGAAGAGGTAGAAGGAGACTGTAAAAGGAGGGGAGGTGAGGAGACGAAGAGTGGTTGGCTGCAGCAGTTCGTTATATTCCACTGGACGAGAGAGAGAGAGAGAGAGCACGAGAGCGAGAGCACGAGAGAGAACACGAGAGCGAGAGAGAGATAGAGAGAGGCGTTTCTATTAATATTGCTAATAGGTGTTCAAACAGTGTTACAGATATAGGTCAGACACGCGCCTGACGGTCGGCGCGTGGCGAGGGAGGCCGTGTTTCCATTCCGAGGACATAAAGCACAAAAGTAAAACAAAATCGTACACATAACCACAAAAAATATAATGCCAGCAACAAAGTCCCTACATAAACAAATAACATAACAATGACTACCACCACAAACATTAAAACAACAACAATCATAGCAACCACGAGTACTCAATCCAGCACCGGTCACCAACATCACAACCACCAATACCTTCTATTAAGACCAATACGCGGCTGCACCGTGGAGTACGTCTCTTCTTTCATTCCCTGATCTTCTTTCCTTCCTTTTCTTCGCTTCCCTCAATCCCCCAGGCCAAGGTAATCAGCACCAGACGGAGATGATACTCGTACAGGTGTCTCCTCTCTCTCCTTTCATTCATTTGTCCTCCGATGTCCTCTTTTTCCTTTCCTTCGCGTCTCTCAGTCCCGGAGGCCACAGCAGACAACACCAGACGAAGATGATACACGTGTCTCTTTTCTCTCCTTTCATTCTTGGATCTTCTATTTCTTTCTTTTCTTCGCTTCTCTAAATCCCCCAAACCACAGCTTTGTTCTGTTTCCTCTTCTTCGCTTCTCCGAATTGCAAGAAAAACAGCAATTAGCAAAGAACAAATCTATACGTAATCTTTCATTTCTGATTTCATTTTTTCGCTTCCTTCCCTCTATTCCCCCGATCACCTTTTATTCTTCCCTCTCTGCCATTCTCCCAAACCCGAGAAAACACAGGAATGACCAGCAGCGCCTCTTCTTTTCTACTCTCCTCTTCTTCCCTTCCTTTCCCTATGTCCCCTGTCCTTTCTATTTCTTCCTTGTCTTCGCTTTTTCCAATCCCAAAGAACCACAAAAAAATCACCACTTGTACAAGACTATACAAGGTCCTTTTCTAGTCTTTATTTCCTCCGTGTCTATCCTCATTTTTTTTCTGATTCCTGATTCCTTCCTTACTTCCTTTCCTCCTGCATTCATTCACTCAACTTTCGCTTCTTTCAATCCCTCATACCAAAAGAAGAACCAGCAACGCACATACTTTTTCCTTTTTAATCTCCTTTCTTTCCCTTCCTTACTTTTTGCCCTGTTCCCCTTCTTATCTTCATTTTCCCAAACCATAAGAAACACACAAGAACTTCCACTAACCCAAGACTATATACTTCCCTCCCTTTACAATCTCCTTTCTTTCCCTTTCTTCCTTTTTTCTCTGCTCTTTCTTCTCCCAAACCATAAAGAAACTCACAACAACTACCCCAGCACACAACTCTACACTCTCCTTCCTTCCTAACTGCCTTTCTTTCCTTCTCTTTCGCCTACAGCTGTGTCCGTGTCAGTCTCCGTGTGGACGTTAGTGGCCATCTCTCTGGAGCGCTTCTACGCCATCTGCCAGCCGCTGAAGTCTCGGGGCTGGCAGACCCTCTCCCACGCCTACAAGATCATATCCCTTGTGTGGCTCCTCTCTCTCGTCTTCATGGCCCCTATAGCTGTCCTCTCCCAGCTGTTACCCGTCGGCGATACAAGTAAGTGGGAGAGAGGGAGAGAGTGTGTGTGGGGGTGGGTGGGGGGTAGGTAGGTGTGTGTGTGTGTGTGTGTGTGTGTGTGTGTGTGTGTGTGTGTGAGAGAGAGAGAGAGAGAGAGAGAGAGAGAGAGAGAATGGGTGGTGGAATTCCTGATTTTTGTGTCTAAATTTCGTTTTCTTTCTTTTTTCTTTGATTCAATTCGGTTTCTAGTTTTTTATTTATTTTTTTACCACGGATTAAATTGAATTCTGGCCTGTCACCTCAAATTTCCTTTCTTTTCTGCTTTTTCTTTTCTTTTCTCTTTTATTTTCCGACTACTTGGTGGCGGTAGAGGTGTGTGTGTGTGTGTGTGTGTGTGTGTGTGTGTGTGTGTGTGTGAGCTAATTGCGTTTGGTATATTTACTCCTGAGCTGCACGGCGGTAGGAATAAAAATGTGGTGGTGGTGGTGGTAGTGGTAGTGGTGGTGGTGGTAGTGGTGGTGGTGGTGGTGGTGGTGGTGGTGGTAGTGGTGGTGGAAATGGTTTGTTGCTGTTGGGGTTAAATGTTATGTTTGACCTCTTTAAAAATTACCAAACACTTCTGATACTACCACTACTACTACAACCACTACCACCACCACTACTACAATATAATTACTACAACTAAAACCTCTTTATACTGTCCTAAAATAACAGGCAAGCAAGCACACATCAACTTCTGCCTTCATTAGCAAATCATTTCAGTTCACGTAACTCCTTGCATAACTTTCCGGTCATTAAGACACGTTCCATCTGCTGCTGCTCTCCAGGTATTTGCAACCCTATTACCAGGAACTTTAGAGGTCAAGTTTCCATGCATATATAAATCAGTTTGCCACATAACACACACCTCCCTTTTTATCTTGCATCTCGTTGTCTATCCAATATTGTTTTCATCCTTCTATTTTCTCCTTTCTCTTCGCTCATCTTCTCTTCCTATCCGTCTCTGTCCTTCTAATATACGCACTGTAACGCACATCCTTACAATAAACGCAAATATGATGGAGTGTTGTATGATCAAATGTGTTTTCAAAGTACCAGAAATATGTAGGATCCTGGATATTAATATGTGTGTGTGGGGTGTGTGTGTGTGTGTGTGGGGGGGGGGGGGGTCAAGATATATTACCAGTAGAGCCATTTGTTCCTTTCCAGTCTCCTCCTCCTCCTCCTCCTCCTCCTCCTCCCTGCTCTTCTCCCTCACTGTTTATTTGTCTGTTTCTTTCTATTGTATATCCATTCTTCTTATCCTTTGTGTTTTTTCCCATCTTGTCTATCATACATCCACCTTCTCTTTTATCTCCATTAATCTTTGTATCTTTCTCCTTCTTAATTTTCCTCCGATATCTTGTTTTAGTTCCACATTTCTTCTTATCTCTCTTCTCTCTCTCTCTCTCTCTCTCTCTCTCTCTCTCTCTCTCTCTCTCTCTCTCTCTCTCTCTCTCTCTCTCTCTCTCTCTCTCTCTCTCTCTCTCTCTCTCTCTCTTCTATCCATTCTTTATCATTCTTTTTCTCCCATTTCTCTCATTTAAACATCATCCTTCACTTCGTCTATTTCTCTCCATTATATAATATTCTTCAAACTCTTTTCCTCGTCCCTTACCGATACTTATAAATCTTTCTCTTTTTTATCCTCTAATGGTCTAACTTCTTCCTCTCATTTTCCCTCCTTCCCTAACCTATTTCTCATATTTTTTTCTCATTTATTTTCCATTTTCTCCCTCTATGATTCTTAAGCCTTCCCTCTCTTTCACTTCCCTCTGTCTCCCTTCAACCATTTTCTCCTTTATTTCTGTCTGTCTATCTATGACTAATCTCTTACCATATATTTTTTCTTCTTCTGATCGTCGAGTTATTTTTCGCTTTAAGTCTCCTTTGGCCTTTCATTTATATTTCAGTTTCCATTTCGTGGTTTTTCTCCCGTTAATCCTTTATATCCCCAAGTCTTTGTGTTCAGCGTTTTTTGCCCTGTTTTTTAATAAATTTGCAAGGGTTCTCTCTCTCTCTCTCTCTCTCTCTCTCTCTCTCTCTCTCTCTCTCTCTCTCTCTCTCTCTCTCTCTCTCTCTCTCTCTCTCTCTCTCTCTCTCTCTCTGTACCCTTCCTTCACTTCCCTTCACTCCAACGCAATAATCAAACAGCCTTCCTTTTTCCCTTCCCTTCCCTTATTTTCCCTCCCATCCACTTTCTTTTCCTTCCCCTCCCTTCCTTCCTTTAAATCCCTTTACTCCACCAAAACAAACTACAGCCCATACCTTTCTTAACCACATTTTCCCTTTCCCTTTCTTTAGTTTCCCTCCCATTCACTCCTTTATCCTTCCCTTTTCTTCCCTTCTCGTTCAGACCTTTTCTTTTCCCTCCCTATCCTTCCTTCACATCCCTTTGCCACGACAACAACAGCAAAACTAACATCCCATTTCTCCCTTCTGCCTTGTCACACGTCACCAGGCCGTCACAAGTGCAGGGAGATGTGGCCGTCCCTTCACTTCGAGCGGGGCTTCAGCATGTTCCTCGGCGCGGCCCTCCTGCTGGTGCCGCTTATCATCATGGTCGCCGCCTACTCGTCCATCACCGTCTCTCTGTGGCACGGGATGAGGCTGGAACGTGAGACCGGACAAGGTACCGAGCCCTGTACGTCACATTTTGTTTTACCGCCGTGCCTTCCTGCCTGCCTGCCTCCCTGAATGCCTACTACTACTACTACTACTACTACTACTACTAACGCAACTACCTCCCCGACTGCCTTTCCTTCGCCTCACCTTTTAATGATCTTGTTGAGTCTCCCTTCTTATCCTTGTCCGTACCTCCGTTTTCTATGACTGATTATATAGTTTAAGCTGTTTGTTTTGTTTGATTTCTTGTACTTATCTCTGGTACTACACACACACACACACACACACACACACACACACCATACTTTTATTTTTCTCTCTATATACTTTTCCTTTTGCCCTTTTTGTCATTGGCTGTTTGTTTTTGTTACTTTTCCTTTCCTTTTCCTGCTTTTCTTACATTTTTTTACTTTCGTTCGTTAATTTTTAGGCTTTATCATTATTTTTCTCTTCCTTTCCTTCTCTCCCGCTTTTTCTTCCGATTTTATTTCTTCTTGTCCGATTTTGTCTCCCTCCAAAAGTTTCAGTCACGTCTTCCCGGTTTTCCTGTTCCTTTATCTTTCTCCTTTTCGCTTTCCTCTCACAATTCTATATTTCCGTCTTCTTTTTCCTTCCCTTCCGACCTGTCATTCTTCACTGCTTCCCTCCTTGGCCACCACCTCCTCTGTTTTATCGTCATTCATTTTCAGTCCTCCTCCTCCTCCGCTTCCTCCTGCTCCTCTTTCCTTTGTTATTCTGTGGTTTGCCGTACGTGTGTTTGTGTTAGTGTTCGTGCTTGAGTGTGTGTGTGTGTGTGTGTGTGTGTGTGTGTGTGTGTGTGTGTGTGTGTGTGTGTGAGAGCAGTCATTTTTGGCCGCGTGTCGCCGCTCCACAACTCTCCCCAAGCCACGGCCCTCACAGCGACGCAACATTTGCAACTATTTTCAAGAGGGATCGTATCTCCTGCGGGTAGTTACCTGGATCCATGTGATATATTGAAATGTGACTCTTTGATATGTATGTCTTATGAGGACACTTTAATGTGAATAGAACGAATCCCCGGGGAACAACCTGACCTGTGCGCGGCCTGAAGCAGCGTTCAGCGCGTGTGGGTGACGGCAATCAATCTCCGGTGACAGCCATTGCATCACCGCCATAAGAGCCGCGCCGACGGGTGTAATGGAAGACTCGGGGGAGGGGTGGAACGACTGACCTTCCAAGGATGTCTGTACTTACGCAAGAAGCAACGCGGGTATTTATCACACGGAACTTATTCACGTTGTAGGAAATAACTCCCAGCGCCTCACGCACGGCTCTAGAGTGTCTGTTCTCCTTGGGATGGACGACGTCTGGTTAAATCGGGCTGGCCACGGTGATCCAAAATTTGATAGGTTGGCCTTCGAGTGGGAACGTGGACATCTGTACATATAGCAGCATTTTATGTAATTTTTATATATATGCTTTGAAAGTGTCTGGGTCTATCACGCAATGTTTATCTTGCAGGCACGAGAATCCTTTGGTGTAAATATATTTTGAATTTGCGGTCGCGCTGTCTCCTGCGGCACGGGCCTTCTCAAAATTGTTGGGCTTACTCCCGCACTGCAACTTTTCCAGGAGAGTTTCGGTTGCGCCTCAAATGTAGAAAAAAAAAGTTGCGTGTAACCACGTGTGTGTGTGTGTGTGTGTGTGTGTGTGTGTGTGTGTGTGTGTGTGTGTGTGTGTGGGTATTATAACTGAATTTTATCTCGTAATCAAACTTTGAAAACTTGCCGTCGTAACAATGTCCATAGTTTTCTCTCGCTGCCTACGTTTTTATTCATTTCTCTCTCTCTCTCTCTCTCTCTCTCTCTCTCTCTCTCTCTCTCTCTCTCTCTCTCTCTCTCTCTCTCTCTCTCTCTCTCTCTCTCTCTCTCTCTCTTTCCTTGGGGGGGGTAAAAAGTTAGATACACTTTCTGTTCTGCGCTGCGTGACTCGCGACATTTTGAGTTTGAAAAAGAAAGAAAATTGTGTATTCCCTTCAGTGAGGCCACACGTACGAGCGCGGTGAGTCTTCTTTTTCTTTTCCAAACGTTCCTAATCCTCCTCCCCTTCCCCTCCTCCTGCTCCTGCTCCTGCTCCTGCTCTTGGTCCTTCTCCTCCTCCTCCTCCTCCTCTCCCACACTTACACAGATTAGCTTTACATTTTCTTCCCCTTTACACAAGCAACGCGTGGGAGAGTGTCCTCGCCTCTGTTTGGAATCACGGTGGACGGTTTTGTCGTTTTAATACTTCATCTTTCTTTCAGTACTTCCGTGTTCTTAAGGCCTCGCTCAAGAAAACGGCCTATCAATTAATCAGTCGCTCTAACATTCTCGTTTAGATTAGTTTGTCAATTATGTGCATTACTAGGGTGAAGGGGGACAAGGCTTCTATCTAAGTGGACTATTTGTATATGTTACCATTGAAGAGAGGTAGGTATACATGTTACAATTTAGGGGAACTTGGCGACCATTCAAAGGAGTTAGGTTAATATTAGCGTGCCAAGGTTTCCATTTGAGGAGTGTCAGTTTACTGTTTTGTTTATATATTATTTGGTCGGTTTTGTTTATCCAGTGTCACGCGCAGCAAAACAAACAAACAACGCAGATATGTAAGTCGTTTTTACGCCCGAGAGAGTAAACGTTCCCTGTTAGCTTTCCATGAATACATCTCGTAACAATTTAGTCCCTGCACGTCCCCACCAAGCCTCGTCACATCCACACACCTTTCACGAGAGACATCTATCACTGAACCCTCTCGACTCTTTTCATCCGACCAGGCCAGGCCAGCAGTTTTCACCCCCAACACAAATCCCTCTTCTAAGGCCTCCCTCGGTTGTAAATCTCCTTTGCTTGGTCAACTCTCCCCTCAGCCGTCACTCGGAATACTCGCCTGCAACAGTTTATTTTACACGCCCTTGAAACTTCCTGGTCGGGTGTTCTGAGCCTCCCATCGGCCGTTAGTCTCACTCATTCACTCGGTTCGCGGAAGGTATACAAATTCACTGGACGGGTACGCAGCCAGGGGATGGAACTGCCAGTGGTTATACCGACACGAAAGCAAAACAAACCCATTGCATGCAAAATAACCTTGGGAAATACCGTGCAAGGCCGAGGTAGGAACAGTTGAGTAGTGGTGGTGGTGGTAGGGTTGCTGTTAGTGTAATGTGGTGAAATTGAAGTGGAACATGATGGTGGTGGTGTTGAGTGGTGTTAAAGGGGTGCTGCTGTGGACATTGTGGAAAGGGAGAATAATTAAAGTATAAGGAAACTGGACTAAATGGGAAGAGTCCGTGTGCCTGCCTGAGAAGAGAAGGAAAGGATAATAGTCTGATGATTATAATGGGCGCCGTGGTGATGCTGGTGAAAGCTATGATGACACTGCGAGTATGTCAACCTTTATCGCCACACACACACACACACACACACACACACACACACACACACACACACACACACACACACACACACACACACACACACACACACACACACAAGAAGAAGGAACCCCAAACTTCAGCGACTTTGTTCAAATGGAGCATCGGGGGGCAGCATGGGCCAAGCAACATCGAGGCAGCCACTATAAATAAAATTCGCCTGCGCCACTCACGAGATGGGGCCGTCCAGGAGGCCCCTCAAGAGAGCTTACCGGCGCTATTGGCGGCACTTAAAAAATAATAATAAAAAAATGAATATTGAAAATGAGTCACAATACGAGATGTTAGAAACTTGACCCAAACTTGTAAAAATATAAAATAGCAGGTTAGGTGAAACACACACACACACACACACACACACACACACCCCCACACACCCACAACCCCCCCCCCCCCCATCCACTCACACCCTTTACCCCCCCCACACACACCACATCCGCATAGAGATAACACCTATTCACCTCCCATAAGGCTGAGGGTCACTGCCTTCGGAATACAGTGGGAGCGGACCTGTGCGGGCTAATATAGGCGGACAGGTGTAACAGGAACGGAGCCAGGCAAGCGTGATTCGCGGTGCCACGCTGCCTGGTGGACGGTGGATGGCCAGGCTGCGTAACGGGATTGAATGGACACTGTGTATAACTCTTTTTTTGTGTGTGTATTTATCCGAGTTTTTGACTGAAATATGTTGGGGGATGTATAGTTGTTTTTTTTTCTGCTTTGTTTCTTTTTGTTTTCTGTTGCTTCTTTTTTTTCTTCTTTTTCATCTGTTTTCTTTCCTCTTCTTTTCTTCTATTCTTGACCTTCTTGTTCGTTTTCTTTTTTTCCTCTTTCTTTTTTATTTCTCCTTCTTTTTCTTCTTCTTCTTCATTTATGTATTATCTTTTCTTTCTTCACTCTTTTTCATTTCCTCTTTCCCCTTTTCTTTAATATTCTTCTTTTCCATCATCCTCTTCTTCTTCTTCTTTTTGTTTCTTCTTTTTATATGTACTATTTTGATTACTACCTCAACCAGTTTCCGACTATCCATATTATAAAAAAAAAAATCATCCAACTTATCTCTAACTTTCCCATAATCAAATCCCGTCCAATTCTTTACCCAAACCCCGACTTTTTATTTCGTTCGTATTAATTTCTATTTCAATTTTTGTTTCCACGTTGAGAATCTACCTTGCTTTTTCTCCTTGTTTTTTTTTCTTCTTCTCCCCTCGCCTCGCCCACTCTCAATCTGTTTTTTTTCTCCTTTTTCTCTATTTTTTTTCCCTTTTCACGCCACTAGATTGTCGTAGGATTGGTCTTCTGTGTGTGTGTGTGTGTGTGTGTGTGTGTGTGTGTGTGTGTGTGTGTGTGTGTGTGTGTGTGTGTGTGTGTGTGTGTGTGTCAGCTTCAGTGAATGGATGGATGTGTTTATAAGTTTTTGTGTATTTATTTACGTTCTTTATTTAAAAAAAAAAATTTATTACTGAACTGCTTGTGTATTTTAAGCTGTTTTTTTTGCTGTACCAATACAAATAATTAAAAAAAGCATTACTGACACAAGCCCCCACCCACACACACACACACACACACACCTCATTTTCTATCTGGCCGAGTTTTCTTTTTTTAACTTGAAGCCTTTCGCAAAACATGGAGTCCACTATTTTTGTGTCACCTGAAAACTCGCTATTTGTTCTAAACTCTTTTACGGCGAACATGCAGGTCTTTCTCCCTTCCTTTCCTTGTATATCTCAGACACTTTCTTTTTCTAATTTTCCTTCACTCCAGTTTCTTTTTCTCTCGTCTTTATACAACTTACTTATTTCTTTTTCCAAGGTTCCTTTCTTTCTCTCTTTCGCTTAACCTGAATTCCTTCCACATTATAAAACGCCTTCAGTGTTTCTACATTTCGAATTTCGGTTTTTATTCCATCTTCCTCCAATCTGAGTTCCTCCCCTTTTCCACATTTCATTTATTTATTATTTTTTTGGCAAAGGGATTCGTGAAATATATCAACGAATCACAAAATATTGCTTGGAAGTGAATTTCATATCCTTGTGCAATTTTCCTCCCTTTCCAAAGCATATTTCTAGCTCGCTGTTTTCCCAGTCAAATTTTCTCTTTCTATAATATTCAGTTTTTGTCTTTTATAACTTCTCGTATTTCAGGTAAAATAAGAAGCAAGAAACGAGTCTGCACATTCAGATTCATGCATATATATTTGTGAAGAATGAGAGAGAGAGAGAGAGAGAGAGAGAGAGAGAGAGAGAGAGATATGCAGACAGGCGGACAGGCAGAGACAGACAGAGACAGACAGACAGACAGAGTGAGGGAGGAAGCACTATTTTCTAAGCAAACACGGACAAATGAAAATAAGATACATGATATTAATAAAACAAATAAACATGTGAATTTATAAATATACCAATAAACAAAAGGACACCAGATAAACAGAGGAAGAAAGACTTGTAATAAACCAGCAAAAAAAATCGAAGTAAATCGTGACTCTTAATAAACAATGAAAAAAGGAATAATGGTAAAGACGAATCAATATATCAAGTTATGTCGCGATGTTGACCTCTTGTCTTCCCTTCCCAGTGATCTCCCTGACGGACCTCAACGGGCTGGTTATGGTGCAGCAGAGTCTCCGGCGCAAGCAATCCCGTAGACACGTGTCCAAGATCTCCATCAGGTGAGAGAGCGCGCGCACACACACACACACACACGCCACCACCACACCACTAGAAACAATGCAGCCCTCACCAGACTGACCCAGCAGCCCTTGGACCCCAAACAAAGGACTGGATCCCAACAAACAGCTCAGCGACAATCTATAGTGGAATTGCGCCTCGCTTGACGTCGCCCTTCCAATATATTCTGTCTCGCATCCACCCAGACATTCCAACCTACACATGCTCCATCCTATTCCCTTCTCTTTTTATTTCTAGGCCGCATTTATATTCTAATTATAAATCGAATGTTATGTCAGAACTTTCACTTACTCCAACCTCTCCTTATCTATTTTCATCTCTACAGACATCTATTTTAATGTAAGTCAAGGAAGTTTCCTCTTAAATGCATTCTATATATAAGCAATAACACACACACACACACACACACACACACACACACTCCATCACTGCTGGCCTTGTTCAGTTCATGTTTTGCTTTTTAATGACGTCCTTGTTTGCTCAGGTGAGAATCTCGCTCGCAATTTCCTGTAAAACTCTCGGTAACAATCCTTTCAGTTTCATTTTAAAATAGTTTTCCATCGCATTTTTCTTTACATATCATGCAACCTTCTAACATTTAAGTCCTACTATTAAATTCTGCACAGTTCCATCTTTAAATATTCTCCAGAGACATAGGCCATATTACTAAACATATCGTCGGCAAAGTTCACATATTTAACAAGGCTTTCGTATGAGTTTTGGGCATTTCCAGAAGTAGATTTATGGCCCTGGTGGTAGTTTGACCCTTGTTCTATACCTTGAATCTAAAGAAACACTCATTAGAACCCGATTGATCCAGAAGTAGATTTATGGCCCTGGTGGTAGTTTGACCCTTGTTCTATACCTTGAATCTAAAGAAACACTCATTAGAACCCGATTGATCCAGAAGTAGATTTATGGCCCTGGTGGTAGTTTGACCCTTGTTCTATACCTTGAATCTAAAGAAACACTCATTAGAACCCGATTGATCCAGAAGTAGATTTATGGCCCTGGTGGTAGTTTGACCCTTGTTCTATACCTTGAATCTAAAGAAACACTCATTAGAACCCGATTGATCCAGAAGTAGATTTATGGCCCTGGTGGTAGTTTGACCCTTGTTCTATACCTTGAATCTAAAGAAACACTCATTAGAACCCGATTGATCCAGAAGTAGATTTATGGCCCTGGTGGTAGTTTGACCCTTGTTCTGTGCCTTGAATCTAAAGAAACACTCATTAGAACCCGATTGATCCCTTCTTTGACCTTTAGAAATAGTTGATGTGAGAAGCGAGTGTGTCTTATATACCGACCTATAGTTTTTTACTCATCGTGCGCAGGCATCTAACATAAGCCTTACAACCTCACATTTCTCATGATGCACCTTCCCATAACGACTTACCAGGGAACACAGATCATTACTCCAGGCACGCTCTCATCTTCCCTTCACTCCCCCATCCTCCCTCTCTTACATCCACGTATTTCCCTCACCACTGCATACCGCATATACTACCTCGCCTCCGCCCACCTTCTCCCACGCTCGGCCGCCTCTAAAGAAGACGTCTGCATCTTTTCTCCTTCCACACCGCTCATAAACTTGCAGCACCTCATCAACTCACTGAGAGAATCCTGACACACAATGAGATGCGCTATTGTTCATGTTTTGTCATTTAAGTCCTCTTCCTTTCTCGCTTTGTCTCGTCTCCCTTTGTGTTCCCTCGTGCTGTTTTATCTCTGTGTTTTCTTTTCTCTTGCTAATCCATATGTAAGTCTTCTAAGTCCAGCTAATTCACCGAGGAGCGGAAGTTTTCTTTTGAGACCCGCAAACAAACACGCCTCCCTCTTTTCATATTTTCCTTTCCTTCACAGGTTTCGCAAAATCCCTGCGCAGAGGCCATGCGTGCACTGTGGACAGCCGGAAAGCGAGAGCGAGTCAGGCCTCAACCCCACGTCTCCAGCGGGCCAGAGCCACTCCCACGCTTGTCTCCATGAGCGTGACTGTGAGAATAACAAGTGGCGAGTGGAGTCGGTGCGGGAGAACAGTGTCGGTGGTGTCTCGGGGCGGCGTCAACATGCACTAGGGGCGGATTACGGAGCTGGCATCCCCTCCCCGTGCGGCAGACGTCCTACCAAACCGGACTTCAAGCGCCTCCGCAGCACCCACTTGGAGAAGAGCATCGAGGCCAAGAAGCACGTGATCCGCATGCTCTTCGTGGTGGTGCTCGAGTTCTTTCTCTGCTGGACGCCGATCTTCGTCGTCAACATCATGTGTCTGTACATACCCGAGCAGGTGTATCGAACTCTGGGCTCCGTCGGGATTTCATTCATGCATCTGCTCTCATACGCGTCCTCCTGCTGCAACCCCATCACCTACTGCTTTATGAATAAGAAGTTCTTGCAGGGTTTCCGTCACGCGTTTGGCTGTCGCAAGGAGGCGGAGAGGATCGGGAGGAAGAACGCCACGGCGGCGAGTTTTCGAAGCCAAAGTAACAATATTTTCAAGCTCGCGACGGAGGTGAAGAGAGACGCGAGGGAGACGACCGTATGAAGTTTACATAGATTTACATAGATATTCAGACAACACAAACACTGTGGTCCAGAACTGCCAACAAGACTGTATTTCTTTGTTTGCGTATATTGATGTGGAGGAAATGGCGGTTGAACTTGTTTTCCAATGAGTGAATCGTGTTGCACTGACCTCCAAAGATGGGAGTGTATTTAATTATCGTGGTACAACGTTAGTGAAGAAAAACTTGGTGCCAAAATTCTTGTTCAAAACGTGTCATCGATCATAAACAGTTTGGATTTCTCCACATTCGTAGTCATGAGTATTTTGAAACATTCTTTCCATTTTCCTCGGAGGCGACTTCCTCGAGAGACGAGAGCCTTTCATCATAAGGTTTGTTGCGGAAGGAAGAGACCATCTTTGTTGCCCTACGTCGAACACCTTGTTTAGCAATGTGGTGGGGAGACCAGAACTGCACTGCACTGCACATACCAAGTGCGGTTGGATTAACTATTATACAATGGTACTATTACAGCTTTATTCTTGATTGAAAAGTTTATTTTAATGAATCCCAACATCCTGTTCGCTTTATTTGCTGCATCAATGCACTGCTGGGGGAAATTGGGGTTTGACGCAGTCTTGACATCAGGTCTTTAACAAGCGTTACACTTTTAAGTTTCACACCACACATTTTATAATCGAACCTCCAATTTTTTGTTCCTGTTTAAAGAGCCTGGCACTTATCTCTATCTGTCTATCTATCATGTATCTGTCAGAGCAGGGTGAAACTATATAAACAACTTCTTGGAGGATTTCCTTTTCTTGCTCTGAAAGGAAAGTCACCAATCTCCGTGTCGCCAGAAAATTCAGAAATGAAATTGCTGAGTCCAACATTGACATAACTGATGTAAATAATGAACAGTACTGGACCTGGGCCCTGAGGGACACCACTCTGAGGCGCCCTTATTTATTAATCCCCGCCCTTTAACGTTTGTTGCTCAACCAATCAGTGATTCACTGGTGTACTTTACCATCAATACCTAGCTGTTTGAATATATAAAGTAATTGTGATGTGGAACTTTATCAAATGTCTTTTGAAAATCCAGATAAATTACGATAGAGCAGCGCTGCGGATTTCATCAAAGAGTGTGAAGTGGTAATCCAAGCCGAGGCTGAGGTGTGGCAACAAATAACAATACAAACAACACAGCACGGAAGGAGTTTGCTCAACACAAAATGTTATTACACACACAACAATTAAAAAAGGAAACGCGTTACCAAAGCCCAACCACCAATAAATTTCCCTGGCGCTAAATTTATTGGTTTGTGAATACACTGCAACCTAAATTCACGGGCTGTCCACAACACTAGACTAAACGGACCATTCTGGGACCTTAACTGCACAAACATCGGAGCGTTCACGGCAACAACAACAACAACACGTCCAGAACACACTCAGCAGGCAAGCAACGCGGGGCCCCGGACAAAGTATACGACGCAGCGGTGAACGAGTGCGTGGAGTGTGAAAGACAAGGAAATATGGATGTGTCGGTAACAGCCTCAAGTCGTGACCGCTCCTCAGAAAAAAGAGAGAGAGAGAGAGAGAGAGAGAGAGAGAGAGAGAGAGAGAGAGAGAGAGAGAGAGAGAGAGAGAGAGAGAGAGAGAGAGAGAGAGAGAGAGAGAGAGAGAGAGACAAATTCGGCGGATGATTCGGGAAAGAAGACGGAGCAAGATCAAGACATTGTGTGGGAAAACGCAACAAAACAACGTATATTTTCTTGAAGACGAAACCACACACACACACACACACACACACACACACACAAGGACTCTCTCACCCTCCCGCCCTTCACCAGTGCAAAATAATATTACTACCTCAATTCCATTATCGTGTCCAACCCTTTCAAGCGATTAGGTGCTGCTGCCGAGAATGGTGTGTGTGTGTGTGTGTGTGTGTGTGTGTGTGTGTGTGTGTGTGTGTGTGTGTGTGTGTGTAAGTGGAGTGGCCCAGTGTCGAGTCGCAATGCTAATTAACTCTACTTATCTCCCTTGTTAAGCCAGGTGGGACAGGTGTGTTACGTGTGCTACCTGAGGAGCCGAGCGTCAACTCTCAGTGTTTATCTTTTAATTGACAATCTGGTGTTCTGTAAATAAATACTCAAGTGTTTCATTCACGTGTGTTATTTTTCCCATTCGGTTATCAGTGAAAGAAAGTGATAGGAGACTTGTTTGTGTTGATGCGATTAAGTTACGTCTCTCTCTCTCTCTCTCTCTCTCTCTCTCTCTCTCTCTCTCTCTCTCTCTCTCTCTCTCTCTCTCTCTCTCTCTCTCTCTCTCTCTCTCTCTCTCTTTTTCCTTTCTATATTAAAGGAGGCAGCTCATGTGTAAAAAAAGAAAGGATAAAATCTCACTAACACAGCTCCAGCAAAACATGGACAGTGAGAGCAGCCGGAAGAGATGGTCAGAGGAGCTGTTCGGATACTCCCTTCTTGAATCTTCAAATCTTAGACCGGAGGAAATAGACAAAGAAGGGCTGTTCCAGAGTTTGAAAGCGATGTGATGCAAGAATGAAGATGCATAAGGGATTCGGATAGGATAGGGATGAGTGGTAGTATCCAGTTAGCAAGCTCAAAAGAGGAGTTAGCAAGGAAATATAGACAGAATATGAAAAGGGAGAGAATATTGCGGCCAAGAAGATTTTCAAGGTGTATCCAGAATTTCATTTCGAAAGACTGAAAGACTTGGCATGCGCTCATGAGTGTACACGAAGGGGTGACGCGAAGATAATTGGGAATGACAATGGTTGAAAAAAAATATAAGAATAAATCGGTTAGAATAAAAGAGGAAAGCGAAGGTGAGGGAGGCGACGCCGGGAGAGAGACAGTTCGGAGGGAGTGAATATGAAAAGTCAAGGTGAGGGAAGGGGAGGCGAGAGAAAAAGAAATGGAAGGAAGAGAACAGAGTTGTCTACGGTGAGAGAGAGAGAGACAGGAATGAAAAAAAGGAAAATATAATGGGACCTTGAGGGGAAACTAAAAGGGAATTCAGTACACGGAAGAAATAGTGAAAAATATGAAGCGTGGAAGATATGGGAAAACAAGATGGCGTAGGAAAAGGTAGAAAGAAGAACGGAAAATGATAATGAAGATAGACTGAGATTAAAAGAGAAAACGAGGAAGAGAAAGAATAATAATATGAACGAGATGTGAAGATAATAGACAGCAATTAAAGGAAAAAAAATACAGAACAAGGAATAGAAGAAGGAAGAAAGGACAAGAAAACATAATAACGAAGATAACTTGAAAGAGAAAAAATATAAAAGGAAGGAAGAAAGAGAATCCAAACGTAACAAAGAAGGATATGAACAGAAGATGAAAATAAAATGGACAAAAGATATGAGAGAAAAGAAAAAAAAGAACGACGGACAAAAAATATGACCTATATAGACAAAATCCAGGATGTGCAGGAAACGAACAAGACTCAGGAAATAAATAAAACAAGGGATTGTAAATATCAGGTCAGCTTGAGGGGATGAACGGAAACGAGGAGAAATTGGAGAGCATGAGAGGTAGAGAGAGAGAGACAGAGAGGAGACGGTGGACAGGCGAAGAGGGACGGAAGGACAGAGGGAGGGAAGGTAGATGAGATGGTAGGTGAGGTTAGGAGAGGAAGGATGGAATAGACGAGGGAGGAATAATGTTAGTGGTTATAATGCGTTAGAGATCAATGTTGGAGAGATGGATAGATAGATAGATAGATAGATAGATAGATAGATAGATGGAGAGAGAGAGAGAGAGAGAGAGAGAGAGAGAGAGAGAGAGAGAGAGAGAGAGAGAGAGAGAGAGAGAGAGAGAGAGAGAGAGAGAGAGAGAGAGAGAGAGAGACAGAGAGGTTGACTGACCGACTGATAGATGAACTGACTGACTGATTGATAGATAGATATAGGTAGATTAATTGATAAGATAGATAGAGAGGGAGGAGGAGAGAGAGGGGGGGAAAGAGAAGGTGGGAGACAGATTTAAAAAGCAATTCACGCCCGCTCATTCTCGACCTCCCCCCCCCCCGTGATCATGCCAAGAGACACCTTACTCTGTGACGTTCAAAGTAAATCCGTCGGCAATTAAATTCTTTCTCCCCTTTCCTTTCTTTCTCTCCTCCATTTTGTCGATCATTTTCCTTTTTATCTCTTCTTTTTCTCCTCTCTTTTTCTTTATTTCTTTAACTTTTTTTTCACTTCCCTTTTTCCCTTCTCGTCTTCTCATTTTTTTTTACAATTTTATCGTACCTATTTTTTTTTTCCTTTTTTTCACTTAACATTTTTCTATTTCTCTTCTTGTTTACTTATATTCTGCCTTTCATGCGTTCTGTCCCATCTCTTCCTCTATTTCCATGTCCTTCTATTCCTACAACCCTTTAATCTGTTTCACGCCAACGTTTTCTACTTCTTTTTATTTCTCTGCGGCATCAGTATCATTTAATCAGAGTTTAAAAGTTACACCAAAGACGAACATAAAAGCGTCAACACCTGCCTTTCAATGGATGTTACCCGTTTCTCTCTATCCTTGTCCTCTTTTTGACCGTTTCCAGATGCAAATTTCTCTGTAAAATGTCAGTCAACCGTAAATAAAAATAAGTCCCAGGCTTTTAGTGGGAGTGAGAGGATGCAGGAACGATTTCAGGTATCTTTTTACTGAACTACTAAGCCGTGACTGGATATTAATGTTTGCCCTCTCCCTTTCTCTCTCTGTCTATGTCTGTCTGTCTGTCTGTCTGTCTCTCTCTCTCTCTCTCTCTCTCTCTCTCTCTCTCTCTCTCTCGGGGACAGAAAATTAGGTTAGTGCTTTCTGGGTGTGAGTTTGTCTTCATTATTTTTTTTACTCAAAACTGATTCAGAAACATTTTTATAAGAATTATGTACTTTTCAACCTCATCAACACATGAACACAAGTCGATGCAAGGGGAGCAGCCCTGGAGGGGAGTGTTCCGTGAGTGTTTTCTGGATATATATAGATTGATTTTTACTCCCCGCAGCCCCAAAAATGTTGTGAAATGTATCGTGCACACCTTCCTTGACACGAGCGAGGGGAATGACGCTCCCCCGCAAAGTTGCCAGATTGTCGTACTCAGCCTCTTATGTTTTCCGATTTCCAACCCAAAAACTGTCTCCTCCACTGGAATAACTACATTTACTTATAGTTCCCGTTGAAAGCTTTAATTATTGGTGTCTTTTTTGCTATAGTTAAGTGTCTAAAAACGATAAATACAATGGTGGATACGAGAATCTGGCAACGTTACGCTCCCCCGCCGCACTAATGTCTGTCACTGTTCGTTTGTCGCGGCGGACGGCGGTGAACACGTGGGGGCAGGGAGGGAAGGGAGGAGAGGGGGGGGGGGTCAGGGTTCAGGGAGCAGACGGGGGGCCAGGGAGGGAAGGGGGTCAGGTGTCAGAGTTCAGGGAGCAGACAGGGCCAGGGAGGGAAGGGGGGTGGGTGTCAGGGTTTAGGGGGCAGACGGGGCCAGGGAGGGAAGGGGGGTGGGTGTCAGGGTTTAGGGGGCAGACGGGGCCAGGGAGGGGAGGGGGGGGGGGTCAGGGTTCAGGGAGCAGAATGGCGTGGCCGGATCCGGGGACAAGAGGAGTCAAGTTTCCAGGCTCTTCACTTGAATGGAATTATTTTTCTTGATATTTAATATATTTTACAGGATAGTTTTTTTTTTTTGCACCTTTACCTTATTTAGCTAGTCATTTATGTAGATATTTTTATTCATTTGTGTGAAAGTATAATCACCTTCCAATGCTTTATTTCGTTTTCATTGATCTTTTCATAAATTAACTTCACTAAAATGTACTAAATAGTTAATTAAGAACCCAATTGAACGGCATATCATCACATTCCAAACATTGCACATGTATACATTTCAAGCGCATGTATCCGTCTATCTTTATAACAACGTTTGTATCTATCAGTAATATTAGTCAACCCATCACTCCATATATTTGTTACCAAACGATTCATTCATCTATCCCTCTGTTTTCTGCATTTATACTCTGCCCATACAAGATCATAACTACGGAGACAGTTTGAGGCAACAACAACAAAAACTGGCCTGTCCATTCCTCCCTCGGACCTCTGGCCAAGGCTAAGCAAGCTCCCACGCGTCAAGGGCTCGCCGCTGGCCTGACACGCGCGACCGATTAGTTTGGCAAAGTCGTGAGTTTTTTCGTGCGAGATGACTCACATAAGAGACACTTAGCGAATCCAAAAATGCGCTGCACATTCAACCTTGGGGGGGAGAGAGAGAGAGAGAGAGAGAGAGAGAGAGAGAGAGAGAGAATTAATTTTGTCCCATACACAGGCTCTTCAAATAGTTACACCTAAAAAGTACAATTTTGAGCTTCCTTTTGTACAGAAATATGTTTAAATAAAGAGAGAGAGAGAGAGAGAGAGAGAGAGAGAGAGAGAGAGAGAGAGAGAGAGAGAGAGAGAGAGAGAGAGAGAGAGAGAGAGAGAGAGAGAGAGAGAGAGAGAGAGAGAGAGAGAGAGAGAGAGAACCAGTCCTTATCCACGAGGACGCTAAGACCCTCTATCTTCGTCTCAAACTCTCTACCACTCAGTCGACCTCCACTGAATTCCAATATCCTTTGTAAACACGATAGCCTTGCACGCACCTTCAAAACGACGGGTATTGCTCATGCTTAATCCGTTCTGATATTCGCCTCCACTCACAGCAAACTCGATGTCCCTGCTTAATACCTCTTTGTTTTCACCTCCCCCGCTTAGTGTCCAAGGCCCCTCACGATGGCTCCCCCTTCACGGCCCTCATCCCGCTCGACAAGTGTTCTATTCACAGGGACGCTAATTACCTGCCGGGAGGGGTGAGTGCTGAGAGCTAACCAGGATGATGCTCGCTATAAAACATGGGTAACTGTGTGTGTTGGGCGGAAAACAGACCCCGGCGCAGCGCATTGCAGAACAGGGCGGTGGTAATAATGACAAAGATAACGATGTTCCTCTGGTTATAATGTTGTTGTTGCCACCCCGCCATGCTCGAGATGAACGGTAAGTCGTGTAATCCTCTCCTACAGCCCCTTTTCTGATGCAGTTTGAGCCGCATTAATTACCGCCGTGTCCAATTAAGACCCGATTGATTTTTTTTCTTTGCCTTTTGCCTCGACTCACATTTTCATTTGCATTCCGAGTGAAAATCTCCAGCCTTAATTTCCATGGCGCTTAAAGACAGTGACACCCTTAACGCGGGGGTTGGAACGCCTAGATCTGGCTAACTAACGCACCAAAACGAATTAAATCAAGTAAAGGAACCTATTAAGTGGGTGCTTTCCTTGCGTGGGTGCGGGGTGGGGTGGTGCGCGTCATAAGGTTGTATTTTAAAGCCCAAGTTCACATATTTGACATGGCTTTCGTAGGAGCTGTAGGCCTTTCCAGGGGTAGTTTTATGACCCTGGTTGTAGTTTGACCCTTCTTCTGTGCCATGAACCTTAAAAAACACTCATGAAAAACAGATTGATCCCCTCTTTGACCTTTAGAAATAGTTGATGTGAGAAGCGGTGGTGTCTTAAAATACGGCCCTATATGGCAAACTCATTCCGCGGAGATCCTTTCCTATCCTGCTGAGTCTGTGGGTTCGTGAGCTGGAGTCGATAACGGAATGAGCGGTGCAGGCTGGATTGCGACCCGTCTACTCCAATGGGTCTTCCCTGTCTCAATAACCGTCTGGGTGTGTCGCTGTGTTTCTCTCAGTGGGCCGCTTGTCTCAATAACCATCTGTCTGTGCTCCTCGTTATCTCTCTCCTCACACATTTACCAGTAGGGACACGCTCAGCACATCCTCTTCCTTCCCTCGCTCCTCCCTTTATATCTTCTATCCTTCGTCCATTCCTTTTCTATTTCTTCCTCTCTTCTGGGCTTTTTATCCCTGTGTTTTTCTTCCATGATCATATCCAGCAACAGTAACAGATAACCCCCGGGGCGATGCGTGAGGGGTCGAGTAAAGTGAGTTCTTCCGTTTCAAAATCTATGTCTATATATTTTTTGAGTACCTTTCCCCTTAATCAGCTAGTTAGTTAAGGCCAGTATCACAGTTCCCCATGATGGGTTAGTAAGCTCCCAAACCAATACCAGAGCCTTCGAAATTTCCTTGTATAGTGTCTGGTGTTTATATTTAAGTTCACAATTTGATGAAACTATAAGCCTTGTGTATTTAGTGTGGCATCGAAGACCTCACCATTTTGGATTGTATGGGATTCTGTAGTTTGGTTCGGGCTGTTACGAAGACACTGTGTTGGACTGTGAAATCGGCTCATAGTCTCCCTTCGCATTATCACCTTCCCTGTAACATAATATACGCATCCACTTAACTGTGTCCTGGCATGCGACGGGTATGTGTGGGGGGCTCGAGTGCAGTGGAGCGAAGTGGATCATAAATTCTTAAGATAGTTTTGATCCCTCTTCCGAGTATTCACGTCTCCTGTTCATGTCCGCGCCAGAGGATGGGGTGGACTAGGTTTCCTCACTTAAATAAACTGTGTTGTATCCAGAACCCCTTCTCTTGGACCCTTCCTGGTGCCTACTAAATCCTTCTGTGTCTGCCAAGGGAAGGATGGATGGCCGGGGTGGAGTTGATCGAGGAAATTGTCCCTCTTTGAAATGAGAGCGGCCCCTCCCTACTCCCAACCCCCCTTTCCGAGCATTCTACTACGGGGTGACGTTTTACATCCTTTCGTTGGTCTTCAGGGGTTACCTTCGAACTGATCATGCTCCGCGAGTGTCGATCCATCAGCCGCACTTTGGGTCAGTTCGAGAGTCCAACACAGTCATCGTAAGCGCCCCAAACAAACTATATTCTTCACAATGATTTGTTATTTCTACTCAATAACAGATACTAAAGAGATTTCTAGTGTGGTTTTCTAAAGTTTCCCTCTTTTTATATCAACGCCAAACACTATGCAAGGAGTTTTCGTAGTATTTTGTGTGTGGTTAGGGAGCTTACGAGCTTGTTGGATTGGACTGTAAAACTGGCCCTTTCCACCTTCGACAAAGACTCTAGTTTCATCTCTTTACCTGGTTCTCCGTCTGCAGTACAAAGGGTTGCAGCTGTATTACTTATCATTCATTCCTTATCGGTTTGACGCTTGGTTTGACGGATGTTGTGACCAGCCCAAATCCTCTTCTTCTTCTTCTTCTTTCCTCTCCACTCTCCATCTCTTATTCCGGTCTTCCTTTCGTTCATCGCTTCTTTTTCTTCCCTTATTTTTCCTAACTTGCACTGCGGGCCCAAGGATCAACGAGAGTAGGAGGAGGAGGGGGTGGAGAGAGGAGAAAAAGAATGAGGAAAAAGAGGAAAGGAAGATGAGGATGACGATGAGGAGGAGAATGAGGAGGAAACTATCTATGTGTAGGCGTGTTGCCCTCCTCCGCCTCCTCCTCCTCCTCTTCCGCCCACGCCATCCAACCACTTCCAGGACACACAATTACGCAGCCACCTCGTCTCTCCGTCTATTCCTATCTTTCCCTCCCTCCCTCATGACTCCGCTTCTCCCTCCTTACTATCTCCCTTCCCTTCCCTCTCAACCAACCCACGCCTTTTCCTTCCGTCTCCATCTCAATTCACTCCTCTCCCTCCCCTTTCCCTCACCTCTCCTTTTCCTCTCCCGCCCGCTGATGGTGCTGCGTGGAGTCTAAAGGTCGTTTGGGGAGAGGGAAGGTCGTGTGGAAGCTGTCGTTGCCACTTGGAGCTCCCGACGCGCTACCTGAATAGGTTTTTTGAGGGGTAACGTAGATACTTTCCTTGAACTAGACGCGCGTGAACCCGCTTTTATTTTCTCTCTTGCCCTACGTGTCCCTTGTGTGTGTGTGTGTGTGTGTGTGTGTGTGTGTGTGTGTGTGTTCTCTCTCTCTCTCTCTCTCTCTCTCTCTCTCTCTCTCTCTCTCTCTCTCTCTCTCTCTCTCTCTCTCTCTCTCTCTCTCGCCCTCTTCCTCTTCCTCAGTCTTTATCTTTCTGTTCTGCATATTTATCAGTTTATGTGTTTGTGTGTTTGTCTGCCTCTCTCCTACAACCCCCCCCCCCCCCCCCCTCCACTCATACATGGAGCACATATGACGGTTGAAGTAATCTTTGAAAGGAGAGTCAGAGTTTTGCAGCACACTATTACTCCAAGCCTGTGCTGTGGTAACAAAAATATAGCTCGGTTTTCAATACGGAAATTTCATCTAAACTAAATGTTTCACTCGTTCGTCGGATTCAATTCTACAGAGTGCAGGAATGGGAGGAGCTTAGCCCGCTGTCTTTCTATGATTCCCGGGATGGCAGTGGTTCGTATTTTCTGATATGTGTGCGCGTAAAAGGTGTGACAGTGCGTTAAAGTGTGCCACTACACTGAGGGGATACACAGGAAAGGGTGTCCAGGCGAAGCTCAACTCTAGAATATCACACGTCAACGATACAAATGTGAACCACGACTCCGACAACAATGGAGCGAACGTGACCATTCTCTGTAGGAAGAAAACGCATTATATATAGCTTTGATTTAACAGACTACGAAATTTTCCTCTCTCTCTCTCTCTCTCTCTCTCTCTCTCTCTCTCTCTCTCTCTCTCTCTCTCTCTCTCTCTCTCTCTCTCTCTCTCTCTCTCTCTCTCTCTCTCTCTCTCTCTCTCTCTCTCTCTCACCCACACACCCACACCCACACACACACACGCTCGCATCAACCTGAGCTACACCTCAATCATCATTCATTGTAAATTATCCTGCTTCCGGCCATTTATATTTCTACCCAACGTTAAGAAAAAAGATAAAGAAAACTGTGAAGAGTGAGAGGAAAGACATAATATTTCCTTCCACGTAAAAATTTAACATACGAAACGATAATCCACTGTAAGAAAACAACAGACTGAAACCTCCAGAAAATACATAATGATTTTCCTGTCAGTCAAACAGTGATTGTTCTCATGACGCCTTTGAGGGCCCTACCAAGAGGACCAAGAGCAAGAAAAAGAGATATAAAAGACCCTCGGCCTCTGTATCAAGATCAAGGATAAGGCAGCCCACACAACGCCATCACGCCATAAGCTCTTGGACGAGAACAAGAAGATCGATGGGAGGAGGAAGTAAAGGAAGTGAAGGTGAAATTTTTCGTAAAACCTTGACGGAGGGACGGATGCAAGGAAGAAATATATTGTAGGAGGAGGTGAAGGAGGAGAAGGTGAAAGTATTGAAACACCTTGATGGATGGAAGGAATGATGGAGGCAAGATCAGGAGCAGGAGGAGGAGAAGATGAAGGAGTGGGAGGAGGAGAAGGAGATGGAGGACTGGGAGGAGGAGACATAGGAGGGGAAGGAGGAGGAACACACACAAAGAAACACAAAGAAAGAACAAACAACAGCAGACTTTCATTACAGCAAAGGAAACAGCTCAAAGACAATAAACAAAGATAAAAAACACACACAAAAGAGAAGGAGGAGGAGGAGGTGAAATCATAAGGAACACGGTGACTATTTTTACAATAAAGGAAACAACTAAAAAAACAATAACCAAAGAACAAAAACGAAAAATAACCCCGCTAATCGCTGCTCCTGTATAAGCAAACAGGATGAGCGGCAAAACAGACACAGAATGATGCGAAGATGTATGTTCATGAAGACCCACGACAGCAAGGAAGGGAGGAGGAAACCCTGTATACACTCCACTAATCATGGTAACTGAGGGATGGCAGGACTAGAGGCGGAGGCGAAGATACACCATATATTGCCTGTTCGAACTAGGTTAAGGATGGCCGGTCAGAGAGGGACGCGATAATCCTGGTCCGAGCGCCCTGCATTCTCCGGCACTGAAGTCAAGGCGAATTAGCATTGGCTGGCTGGTCGGGGCTGTGTGTCGCATGGTAGGATAGTCAAACGGGTGTCAGTGGTGTGCGTCCCTGGCTATCTGGCCCCTCATTCCGTCCTTGTATTTGCTGGTAGTAGTTTAGTCGAGAGGAAATGAGAGAGGAACAAATCACGGAGGTATTTTAGTGTTTATTGCTAAGCTTCTGTGTTCATCTGTTTTCACCTCTAGGTCCTTCCTTCCTTCATTCATTCCTTATTCCATTCCTCTTCATCATTATAATGCCTGTTTGTTTTTCTGTATGTTTTCTGTTTTCCAGACTTTCTTTATGTTCTGTTTATGTTTTCTGTTCGTTTTTTTTTTTATGAGCTGTTTCCATGGATGCCCCCCCAAAAAAATACCCGAGGACCTCTTTCTTACATTTACCATCACCACTAAGGTCGAGAAGGAATGAGTGAGGAAGAATTATCATACGCCTTTAAATGTTAACTGTTGAGTGTTGTCCTTTCCTCCTGGGTGTCGGCGGTGAGCTCACGTGGGAGGCTTCTCTTACCGCCTCTGAATTCATCACATTACAAACCAGTGAAAAGGGAATGAGAGAAGGACAGATTACGGTTTCATTGGTAAGCGATAAAAAGTCCTGATATTGGAAATCGGATCCCACTAGAAGCATACAAAAAGATGGAGGAATTGTAAACTTCTGCTTTCATTAATGGACTGTTGAGCTCTCGCCTCGATCTTGCATTCACCACCGCCGCGGCAGGCAAAGGGAATGTGAGAACAGGAAATAATAAGTCTCCTATCCTTTACTGATTGTCCTTGCCTTCGCCATGATCGGTAAACTCGAGAAGGAATGATAAAACAATAAATCGTGTAGCTCTTTCAATGTCAAACTTCCTATGAGCCCGAAAGGGAAAGCAAGGAAAGGTTAGATGTCACCTTTGGTACTCGATCTGCGCTGCGTGGCCCTCCCGTCTCGACTTTGCATTCACCGCCCCCGCCGACAGAAGTCAAGAAGAAACTAGAGAGAAACAAATCCGGAGTTTTAATGAAAATTGCTCCCGAAGCTCATTATGGAAATTGCGCGCAGCCCGTTCCCGCCGCTTACAATAAAAGTTGACAAAGAAGCGACAAATTCCGTTTATTGCGAAGTGCTCAAATGCTCGTAACACAAACTAACGTCGGATTTTCGCCCACCCCCAAAAATAATTTAGAGATCGGTGAAATTTTCGTTGCTTTTTTTCCCCTCCCTTCCTCTTGTCTGAAGCGTTCGGGGAAGTCCAGTGTGGGAGTCCTGCGTCCCTTCCCCTTACTAGACAAAGAGTAAGGCCTTGACACAGTTCCTCCCCTTCTGCGTGATCTAATTCACATGATGCAACGAACTGAAACTCCTAACACACACACACACACACACACACACACACACACACACACACACACACACACACACACACACACACACACAGAACCATTGAGAGAAACCCAAAACTCTGGGCGTGGGTCTGCACCAGTGCTCTCCTCTTACAAAGGGCCAGTATTGTTTAAGGCATTTCCATCCCGACCCATTTTGAAGCCTCCTGGCAGTACTAAAAGCTAAGTGCCTCAAACCGTCTGGTGTCTAGTTCTATACATGTGTATGTGGCAACCATATGCTAAGACTTAGGTGGCCCGTTGTGAGAAGGTTAAAATTAATTCATCTAACAGGTACTGGCGACGCACACACAGGCTCTGCGAGACACCAAACAATGTCTGCAGTAATATAATAAAGTTACGTGAGCGGCCATCAAGAGGAACAACCTGCAGTAGAATGGCGGAAGCTTATTACTCTAATCATAATGGAATGACAAAAATGGGATTAAAAATTTGGTTCTATTTTGTTCAAGCTTCCATTTTATTCGATATATTTTCCCGCTTCTGCGAAAATGACAAGAAAAATCATTTCAGCTGTATATTTCCCCCCATTAATAAAGCTCAATCACTTCATTACCTCGGGCTGCATCGCGTAATACAGGTTAAATTACATTATACAAGATAAGCAACTTATTAGAAGGACAATGGATGAACGCCTCGCTAATCTTTTTTCCGGCTTCGCTCACGGATGAACCAGTGCAGGATGTCGTTATTGGACTCACTGTCTTATAACTACATAAATAAATGAATAAATTAATGCATTTTATAAATATAAACTCAGATCTACATGTTTAGACAAACACTACGAATATGTAAATGAATTGAAAAGATAAATAAAAAAAATCAACATATAAATATGCAAATACATTAGTATGTATTAACTCATCTGCGTTTGTACAGTCTCGGACAAACTTACAACTAACTTAATAACTGGTTTACTAACTTAACCAGTTGTTAAGTTAATCGTAAGTTTGGCTAAGGCTGTACTACCGCAGATGAGTAAATATATATTAATGTATTTGCATATATGTTGATTTTTTAATTAATCTTTTAAATTCATAATGAACAGAGTCAGTTTGATAATCATTCATCCACGCTCCTACTGCTTAATAAAATGATTAACTAGCTGCTTAATAAAGTAAATGACTAACGAACTAACTGACGATTTTACTGACTAAATAAATTATTTATCAAATGATTAACAAAGTAGGTGATTGATCAGTTAATTAAATAACAGGCATATTAGCTAACTGATTTACGAACAATTAACTGGGTAATTTAGTGACTACCTCACAAACATTAACAAGTCTACTATAAGTGTAATCAACTAACTAGATAACTGAACAAAATAACCCCACCATCTACCATACACTTGGACAGACTTAATTCAGCGCCACACGTCGGGTCACGCCCAGGAGGGAAGGAGCCGCCTACTCACGCAGCGATGAACGGGCGAGCCGCCGCAACTTCTCAAAATTACACGGCCCTTTGTTTCCTGCTGCTGCACCGACCCGCTCGCTCGCTCGGCGCCACGCAGCACATGGAATATTTAAGTAAAGTTGCGGATTAGGGCTGTTGGTGTGCAGCTCTTCGTTGACAAGGGAAGCGGAGAGCACCAGTTTGTGTTGTGCAGTGTTGAGTTTAATCGTTCCACAAAGACGCTTACTACTACTACTACTACTATACTGTATATTACTACTATTACTACTGTTATTACTTCTCTCAAAACTTTTCCTTCGCGGCTGCCTTCATTTTGTCTTTTGTTGTTCTTTGTTTGCTTGTTTCCTCCCACGTTTTTTTTGTGTATTTTTTCCTTTCCAATCAAATTCTCAGCTTCATGTTTTTTTCTTCGTTTCCTCTCTTGTTTGTTTCATTTATTTTCTTTTCGCTTCGTTTCCTTTATTTCCTTCATGGTTTGTTTCTTATTCTTCGTTTTCTTTCTTGTTTTCTACTTCGTTTTTTTTTCTGGGATTCCTTTTATGTTCTCTGCTTCATGTTTTTTTTTTTTTATATCCTTCGTTTCGTCTGTTGGTTTCTACTCCATGTTTTTTCTTCTTCGTTTCCTTTCATGTTTTCTGTTTCATGTATTTTTTTTTCTCTTCGTTTCCTTTATTTTGTTTTCTGCTACATGTATTTTTTTCTTCATTTCCTTTCGCGTTTTCGACTTCATGTGTTTTTTTCTCCCTTTCCTTTAATGTTTTCTGCTTCAAGTTTCGGGTCATTTCTTCAACTACATAACTTCACATTTGGGCGAGCTAACCTTCTTTGGTGCACAATATTTTTCTTTCACATTTTTTATTCATTTCCCTTATTTTCTCTTTCGTGGCCAGTCTTCCTAAATTTAGAACTTATGTTGCTTCTTCGGGTTTAAAAAAGAAATCTGCAACGGAGGGAAAAGTCTTGGAATGAAAAATTAACATAAGAAGAGAAAATGGAAAAGTTGGAAGGGGGAGAGAGAGAGAGAGGGAGGTTGGAGAAAAGAAAGAAAGGAGAGAAAAGACAAATTAAAGTAAGGAGAAAGAAAGAAAAAAATGAGTAAAAAGGTCAAATGAAACGAAGGAGGATGTACTGGAATGAAAAATTGAAATAAGAAGAGAAAATGGAAAAGTTGGAAGGGGGAGAGAGAGAGAGAGAGAGAGGGAGGTTGGAGAAAAGAAAGAAAGGAGAGAAAAGACCAATTAAAGTAAGGAGAAAGAAAGAAAAAAATGAGTAAAAAGGTAAAATGAAATGCAGGAGGATGTATTGGAATGAAAAATTGAAATAAGAAGAGAAAATGGAAAAGTTGGAAAGGGGAGAGAGAGAGAGAGAGGGAGGTTGGAGAAAAGAAAGAAAGGAGAGAAAAGACCAATTAAAGTAAGGAGGAGAAAGAAAGAAAAAAATGAGTAAAAAGTAAAATGAAACGAATGAAATGAAATAAGAAGAGGGAATGGATTGGAAGAGGAGAGGGAGGGAGCGAGAGACGTAGGTCGGAGAACAGAACAGTTGGAGAACAGTTTTTTCCAAGCGTCTTCCTTTGAGGTGTTTCAATGTTCCACTGTCTTCCATAACAGGTGACTTTCTCGAAAATTTGGTTCGCTTTATGCAACGAGAATGTTTTGTAATATCCAGGAGTCTCTCTCTCTCTCTCTCTCTCTCTCTCTCTCTCTCTCTCTCTCTCTCTCTCTCTCTCTCTCTCTCTCTCTCTCTCTCTCTCTCTCTCTCTCTCTCTCTCTCTCTTCGCTATCTTATCTTTTTTCCTTCTTTTCTTCTTCTCTTTCGCTATTTTTCTCTCTTTTATATACCCTGTCTTCTTTTTTTTGTGTTTTGTTATATGCATGCTTTATTCTCTCTCTCTCTCTCTCTCTCTCTCTCTCTCTCTCTCTCTCTCTCTCTCTCTCTCTCTCTCTCTCTCTCTCTCTCTCTCTCTCTCTCTCTCTTTTGTTTCATTACCACCAACGAGACGACCATTATCTTCATCATAATTACAAGTATTATCTAACCTAGACTCTTCAAAGTTATAAGTGCTTCCCTGTTACAAGATCTCCACTTTGAGTTTCCCCTAATTAGACCGAGAGAGAGAGAGAGAATTAATTAAGAAAGATCAGTGCCGAGTCTCGTTCTGTCTCTCGCACGCGCAATAACTGTCTCGTAAAGCCCAAACATCCCAGTTTAGACGCGAGACTCTGACCCACTTGACACGCCCCGCACAGACCACCTGCAGCCTCTCTCTCTCTCTCTCTCTCTCTCTCTCTCTCTCTCTCTCTCTCTCTCTCTCTCTCTCTCTCTCTCTCTCTGTCTCTCTCTCTCTCTCTCTCTCTCTCTCTCTCTCTCTCTCTCTCTCTCTCTCTCTCTCTCTCTCTCTCTCTCTCTCTCTCTCTCTCTCTCTCTCTCTCTCTCTCTCTCTCTCTCTCTCTCTCTCTCTCTCTCTCTCTCTCTCTCTCTCTCTCTCTCTCTCTCTCTCTCTCTCTCTCTCTCTCTCTCTCTCTCTCTCTCTCTCTCTCTCTCTCTCTCTCTCTCTATCTCTCTCTCTCTCTCTCTCTCTCTCTCTCTCTCTCTCTCTCTCTCTCTCTCTCTCTCTCTCTCTCTCTCTCTCTCTCTCTCTCTCTCTCTCTCTCTCTCTCTATCTCTCTCTCTCTCTCTCTCTCTCTCTCTCTCTCTCTCTCTCTCTCTCTCTCTCTCTCTCTCTCTCTCTCTCTCTCTCTCTCTCTCTCTCTCTCTCTCTCTCTCCCACACACTACACGAACACTGATAACCAAACCCAAAGAACGCCGCTTTCCCATTACCTAATAGCAAAAAATCTTCGTATATATTATGAGAAAAACACGTCCTCACTCACATCATCTTAACATGGCTCTGAAAATTCATAACGTTACGAGCCTTTTACGACGACAGGCAAATTTTCTCATCTACATGTAAAGCCTTCAGCGGACGTCACCTGCAGGGGCGGAGGAAAGGCTTGGGAGACTAAAGCGAAGAGACAGTAAGTGGACAAGTTGGAAGAGATGGACTTGGAGGGAGGAGGGAGAGATTAAGGTTGGAGAAAAGAAAGAAAGGAGAAAAGACAATTGTGAGAAAGGAGGAAAAAGAAAAAAATGAGTAAAAGTTAATCTGAAACGGAGGAAAAAGTATTGGATTGAAAAATTAACATAAGAGGAAATGGAAAAGTTGAAAGGAGAGAGAGAGGGAGGTTGGATAAAAGACCAATGAAAGTAAGAAAGAAAAAAAATGAGTAAAAAAGTAAAATGAAACGAAGGAAGATTTATTGGAATGAAAAATTGAAATAAGAAGAGGAAATGGAAGGGAAGAGGAAAAGGAGGGAACGAGAGACGTAGACTGGAGAACAGAAGGAAAGGATAAAAAAAAAACACTCAAAGAGAAAAAAGAAAAGAGTGACATGGTAAAGAGAAACAGGGGAGAGAAGACGGTAGGATGACATAACAGAAAAAGCAAAGGAATGAAAAATGAAACTGAGAAAGAAATAAAGAAGGAAAGAAAGAGAAAAGGTTGTTGAAATCATTGCAAAGACAACGTGAGTTTAAAATTGAAAAGGATAGAAAAAAACATAAAGAGAGAGAGAGAGAGAGAGAGAGAGAGAGAGAAAAGAGGAGGAAAATGGGAAAAAAATAGAATCTTACGAGTGAGTGACGAGTGCAGAGGAGGAGGAGGAAGAGGAGGAGGAGGAGGAGGAAGAGGAGGAGGAAGAGGAACAGGATGAGGATGAAGTGGAATAAGAAGAGGAGAAAGAGTTTTTTTAATATAATGAATTTCTAGAAAGCAATCATAGAATCTCTCTCTCTCTCTCTCTCTCTCTCTCTCTCTCTCTCTCTCTCTCTCTCTCTCTCTCTCTCTCTCTCTCTCTCTCTCTCTCTCTCTCTCTCTCTCTCGGAAAACAATACATGGGGAAGAGTGTAAAAGTCGAGGGAAAGAAAATGGAACACAAGAGGGAGGCGCAAAATAAAAGGGAAGGACGAAGCTAAAAGAGAGAAAGGAGGGAGGGGAAAAAGGAAAAAGTGATGGAAGGAAGGGGAAACGTGAGAGGGAGTGAGGGAGGAGGCTGAGCAGGAAGTTAAAAAATAAACAAATATATCTAGACAGAATTTTCACCCACACACACACACCCACACCCACACACACACACACACAGGTCAGACATGAAATTCCAATACAAAAAGATCCGTCATTCGAACTCCATGTTGTTTCAGGGACGAAGGACATTCAGTATCGCGTGAGATTAGTTTCTCCTCCTGTCCGTCTGCCTGTCGGTCTCACTGTCAAAATTTGCTTCCCTGTGAGTCTTCGTTTGCCTACAATGTCTCACGCGCTAACTCTCGCATCCACTCCTGCTCCTGTTCTTGATCTTCTTGTTCCTCTCTCTCTGCGTGTCAGGTGGATGTACCGCCGGTAACACCTCGTTTTTCTCCAACACCAATTTCATCTCCACCAGCTGTCCTCCTCTGTGACACCACCTGTTCTACGTCCGCTCTCCCATCCCTCCACCCCTCCATCCCTACACTACTCCATTCCTCCACCCCTCCACCCCTCCATCCCTCCTCTTCACTCCAATCGTTCCTTTCACCTTCTACGTTATACTTTTACTGAATATATTTTATCTGAGCGAGCAGTTTGTATAAATAGCTCAAGAGGTGGCTGAGGAGGAGGAGGAGGGAGAGGAGGAGCACGACAAGGACGAAAATAAGCAAGATGATGTAGATGAGGTGAAATATATTAAGTCTTTTTAACGTCCTTGAAGTGGAAAATGTCCCATATATCTGTGTGTGTGTGTGAGAGAGAGAGAGAGAGAGAGAGAGAGAGAGAGAATCAAAGCAGGACAACACCAAAAAAGGAAAAAAGTACATAGGCAATCAGAAAGACATACAGACAGGCAGGCAGACAGTAATCCCACACCATATTACGAGAATGTTGCGCGCGCGTGTGTGTGTGTGTGTGTGTGTGTGTGTGTGTTCACCTTTTTCAGCCTTTCTTTGCCCGTTAGTCAATTTCGCCTACGAGACAATGGGACAACAAGCTCCGCGTTTTCTGTCCCTTTCTACCGGACACTATTGGGTTTTACGTTTTCTTTCTCCTTTTCGCTTCCGTTTTCTTTTCCCGGGGAGACGGAAACTTCGATATATTTACAGGGGGAGTGTAGGTCACATCAGAAGGCACGGTCACACAACACACACACACACACACACACACACACACACACACACACACACACACACGATAAATATAGTCCCTATGACCCCCTACTCAATAACTATGGTACTCCTATACTCTTTTAAACACGAAATCATTGCAAAGTAGCATTTCCAAAGGAGTAATTTCTGCAGTTTTCATTAGCTTGCTTTTTTAGTTAGTTTTCATTTGCTATGGTAATTAGTTAGTCATAAAATCACACTTACTTATTTTACATACAATACCTCATTAGTTTCCACTTTCAACATGCAGTAAGCGGACATCTCGACATTTTTTATTGTATGTGTAGATCGCACCCTGTACAGCCATGGCTTTTGGGGTGAATAGACTTTAAATGAACTGGAAAAAAATATGCAAGGCCTCAGGGAGAATCTGGCTTGGCTCAAATACCGGAAGGGAAAGGAAGAACTGAAAGGACTGACAAGATATAGCAGAGGGTGGAGGCGATGGCGAGGGGGTACGAGAATGTGTCCATGTAACGTGAATGGCTCTCAGAGATTAAAAGAAGAGCGGCAATGAATGAAGAGAGAACGGAAAGGGGAGACTGAACAATACGACCGGCAGGAACACGAATAGGAAGAAGGGAGAGGGTTGAAAAACTACGGTGGCGAAATGGAGATGAAGATAACGAGAAAATAAATGGGGAATGAAAGGTATTGTGAATCTCTTTCCAGGAACACTACATCGAGTTGTTATTGAACTGTGAGAAAGAATGATTTAAAAAGAGGAGGCGGCGAGTGCTTGTATGTCTTTGAGTGTTATTCAAGCAAAAAGACGTCTCGCCAATCTAGTGAACAGACGGATGGAGAAAGGGTTTTGGTTGTGAGAGAGAGAGAGAGAGAGAATTAGTTTCAGGGGCTTCATAGAAATTTCTGATCCATTCTCAGATAGATGGAGATTAAAGGCAATGCTCTCTCTCTCTCTCTCTCTCTCTCTCTCTCTCTCTCTCTCATCAATTCCTCCCTTCTCCTCTCCTCCTTCAATGTGTGCTCTATGTATCTCCCTCTCCTCTTTTCTCTCTTTCCTTCCTTTCTATCTACGTGTTTTCCTCCATTCTCTCTTATTTTTACTAATCCGTCTTCATCCTCGTCCTTCTTCCTTTCTACTCTTCCTTTCTTTATTCCTTCCTTTCCTTTTCTTTTTTTCCATACTTCCTTACTTTTTTTGCCTTTTCTCTCCTTCGTCTCTTCCTCTTCCTCCTTCAATAGTTGCAACATCTTTATTTTATTTCCGTTTCCTTTTTATTCTTCCTTTTCATTATTTTTTTCCTTTTCTCACTGCATTCCTTCCTTCCTTCCTTTCTTTCTTTCCCTTCTTCATTCCTTCGGTCATTTTCTTCATTTTTTTCTTTCCTTTTCCTTCCATTCTTTCTTCTCCTCCTCCTATAGTTGTAATATCTGCATTTTATTTCCGTCTTTTCCTTCTTTATTTTCCTTATGTTTCTCTTTTCTCATTCCATTCATCCTCCCTCCCTCCTTCCTTCCTTCTTTCCTTCCCTCCGCGATTCCATTTACCTCCCCTTATCCTGTTTCCTTCACTTTCTACTTTTTTTCTCGTCGCTTATCGCATTTCCCCCTCCATCCCTTCGTTCCCTCCCTTCCTTCCTCCGACGTTCTCCTCCCCCACTCCACTCTGGACAACAACTAAGGCTCAGCTTAAAACCGTGACCTATTTTTGTTGAACTCTCGAAAGGGCGTCTTTACGAAAACAAAGAATGTCACGAACACAATCACCAACAACCAATACCGGAAACACCACAACTACTACTACTACTACTACTACTACTACTACTACTACTACTACTATTGCTGCTGCTATTACAACTACCACTACTACTGTTACTATAAGAATGATTCGAGATACTGTTTACTCTAACCTGTAATGGAACTGTTATCTCGCCCCTCCTCTGCCTTTCTCTCTCTTCCATTTCCCTTCCCGCCTCCAGCATCACCTTCCCCTCGTTCGTGCTTACCTCCGGAGCCTCTGCCCATCGCCCCATATCCTTGAGAAGTCCGCGTGTACACACCTGAGGGAAGAAAGAAAGAGGATGTTATTGCCGGCAGAGAGACGCGTGACAGTAGCGACGGTGTTTTTTTAGTGGTGTAAAACGAACCAGGTATACGAGACATTATATTCTTTTCATCTCCATGGCAATCACTTAAAAACAGCGACTGGGTTGGTTCGTTTTTTCCTCGCTATCCATAAAAGAAAAGAGAAACACAAGGTGATTTATTTTCTTGTATCCACGGCACCAAAAAAGGTCGTGACGTACCAGACATGAAAGGAAAGAGAGAAACAAACAAGGTGATTTATTTTCTTCCATCCTGGTCATCAAAGAATAGCGACTGGCTCCGTTTTTTCTTCCTTGCCAACCACCAAAGAGAAGCGTCATCAAGAGAGTGGTCTGCCTTTCTCTTCTTTTTGGCACTCACCGAAGAAGTAGTGACAGGCGTTTCTATTTTCCTTGCCAATCACCAGAAATGTATCGTACCAAAAGTGTAGCGACAGGCTCTTTTTTCCTCCTTGCCAGTCACCAAGGAAAGAATTAACAGCTATCTTTCTCTCCCGCTTACCAGTGATCAAAATCGTACCCTCACCCAAAAAGCAGCGCCCGCCTCTCTTTCCTCCTTCCTTCCACGCACCAAAAAACAGTAACAGGCTCCTTCTCCCGCTTGCCAGTCACCGAGAAAGTACTTAATCTTCTTCTGCGTCGGCCGCCAAAACGAAGTACCAAGGCATTCATTTGCTCCCCTGCGGCTCCTCCTCGTCGTAAATTTTCTTCCTCTCGAATCCCCAAAAGCCGCAGTGTTGAAGCAGCGGGGACAGGGGCGGCGGGGGCTTGGGAGGGAGTGTGGAAGCAGCGGCGGCGTGGGCGGGTGGCGGCTCTGTAATAGACGAGCCTCGACTCTATAAAGGTTGACACACGAAACGCGATGATTATGAAGTTTTAACAAGGAGGAGGCGGATAATAATGATGATGACGATTAGGAGGAGGAGGAGGAGGAGGAGGAGGAGATTATGAAAAAGACAAATAATTAGATAAACAGGAAGAGAGAGAGGGAGATATTGTAACAGAAAACATATACGGATTTTATTTTACAGTAAAGGAAGCAGTTCAAGGGCTGGGTGGTGCAGGGAGGTGGGTACAGTGGGTTCTTAAGGGTTTGTGAGTGGTGGGCGGGGGTAGTGGGCATGGAGGGGGGCTGGGTGGGTAAAAAAAAAAAAAATAAATAAATAAATAAAAAAAAATGAACCTACGTATTCAAGGGCTAATGTGACGGAGATGAGCACCAAGGCCACGCAGCTTTAGCGAATCCTCTCGACTTTACCTTTACTATGCATACAATGGAAAAAATAATCGAAAAAAAAATCAGATACATGAGAAACGATAAATGTTAATAGTCCAATGATAAATCCTACAATAAATTCTATAATAAATAAATGTTAATAATCCTGCCATTGGAGAAACACATCAGGACAGAAGAGAACAAACAACCGTGAAGAAACGAGATAAGTTGCTACCCGGATACAGGTCGTCGTTATGAGACACTCGCGATTCATATCAACAATTTCTAAAGGTTAAAGAGAGGATCAGTCGGGTTCTGATGAGTGTTTCTTTAGGTTCACGGTACAGAAGAAGGGTCAAACTACCACCAGGGTCATAACACTGCTCCTGAAAATGCCCCAAACTCCTATGAAAGCCTTGTCAAATATGTGTTTTTGGCCGATGAAATGTCTGGTAATACGAAGGAAATTGAATCTTGCTGCAATAACTGGAGCGACAGAGTATTAATATCAGATCCCACAAAACAATGATTGAAGCTACAGTGGATAAAAAAAAAAAAAGACAATAGGATGAAAGAGATATCACGAACTTAGCTGCAACAGTTGAAACGAAAATTCATTACTCAAATCAGAGCGAAAGAGTATTAATATCAGATCCCACAAAACAATGATTGAAGCTACAGTGGATAAAAAAAAGACAATAGGATGAACGAAAGAGATATCACGAACTTAGCTGCAACTGGTGAAGCGAAAATTAATTACTCAAATCAGAACACCAGGATCTGAAAAACAAAACAAAACCGCTTTGATGACCATGAAACGTGGAATGAGGCGGAACACTCGGAGAAAACAAACAATATATAAATCTATTAACAAAAAACGGGGTATTTGGTGTCGAGAGAATACTGGTTGAAATAAGCGGGGGGGAAGTTTAACTAGGAAAATGACCTTAATAAGAGTTCCGGCAAAAAATATAATAATCGTTTCCGTCTCTCGGATAAAATTTGGTACATTCTCAGGAGCGACGAGAATGTAATATCAGAACGCCGTGCTAATTGTTATCATGTGTCTCTTTCTCTTCTTCTTTTTCTTTCTCTTTTTCTTGTTGTTGTTGTTGTTGTTGTTGTTGTTGTTGTTGTTGTTGTTGTTGTTGTTCTTCTTCTTCTTCTTCTTCTTCTTCTTCTTCTTCCCCATCGACTTCATTTTCACCCTTCTACTTCTTACCTTTCCCCTTTTTCCTTCTTCAGTATCGTCAAGTAAGGAAAAGTTGGGAGCATACGCTATAGCGGCGCGTGGCCTCGGTGTTCATCTCCGTTCCATTGGCCGTTAGCCTGTTGGAGATTGAGAACCTCCCCCTCCTTCTCCCCTGACCTGACCTCCTCCTTTTCCTCTCCCCTCTTCCTTTTCCTCCTCTCCCTTCCTTCTCCTAACATTACCTCCTCTTCCTCCTCCTTCTCCCGATCCCGCCTTCTTATCTCCATCCCCGGGACACAAGGCCAGAGCAACATCCGGGTTACCACAGCATACCTTCTCCTGGTTTCCATAGGTACCCATTCATCGACATGCCCTAAAGGGAGGATGAACAACTGGGTGTGCTATGAGCTATGGACTGCCGGGCCCGCGGACTCGTTATTTTGTGACTCGATTATAACTTTCACTCCATAAGTATTCAGGGGCTCGTCTTAGAAACCTGAAGGGAAGGGGGCTGGCGGGGCTGTTTGGTTAGGTAATTGACAGGCTGGCTGGGTTCGGGCAGGCGGGGCTGTCTGGTTAGGTAACTGACAGGCTGGGTGACGTAAGGGCTGGTGGATGTCTGGGTTCGGGCTGGCGGGGCTTGCAAGAGAGGATTACGTTTGGGCGGTAGGCGGGGATTTCACTTTAATAATATACACAGTACTTCTTCCTCTGCCAAAGCCTCTTGCCTCGGACACAGGAAAGGCTGTAACGCGTGGCCTCGCAGGACTCACGGCGAGACACAGTACACTCGACGCACTGTTTCTATTATTTTTCTTTCTCCAAGGCACATACACGCGAGGCATTCATTAGTATCGGGTTCTTTCTCTCTTGCTAGAATGTCTTTACTGAGCAGAACGTAAGAGAAAAATAGCTGAAAGTGAATTGTAAAAGTTAAGTTTGTCCAGGAAGCGAATGGTCTTTTTCTCGCTCGATGCTATTAAATTATGAAGTTTAAGCCGATGAACAAAAGCAAGGAAAAACTGTGATGCAGGAAACGGGCGTAAGAGTGTTTGACCTTTGCTATAATTCTTAGATCTAAAAAATACAGCACGTCGAAAAGAATATGATGTCGTATTACTAAACATTTTGTCGCCCAAGTTCACATATTTCACAAGCCTTTCGTAGGAGTTGTGGGCATTTCCAGTAGTAGTTTCATGACCCTGCTGGTAGTCTGACCTTTCTTCTGTACCATGAACTTAAAGAAACACTCATTAGAACCCGACTGATCCCCTCTTTGACCTTTAGAAATAGCTGATGTGAGAAACGAGAGTATCTTATAATACCGACCTATATGCACGGAGCCCAAGGAAAAGAAAATGGGAGGGGGAAAAGAAAATGTGACGGAGATAGACCAGAGCGTGACACTTTAAAGGGTAACGAAGGAAAAAGGAAACTCAAGTGCGAAGGGAAGGTGATTTAAAACTGTAAGGGCTTCTCGCATTTCTCTCAAGCCCTCTTCTTCCTCGCCCACTTCCCCCTCTTTTTTTTCTCCTCCTCTATCTTTCTTCTCCATGTACTTCTTTTTCCTTCCCCCATCATCCTTCTCCTAACCTTACCTCCTCCTCCTCCTCCACCGTCATCTCCTTCCTCTCCTCTTTGGCCCTCTTCTTCGCCCTCTTCTACACGTCAATGTTCTTCCTTGTCTAACCTTCCCTTTTTCTTTCTCTTCTTTACGCTGTGGGTTTTTTTCAGCGTCTTTCTCTCCTCCTGTAACTTCTTCCTCGTCATTTTCCTCCTTAAACACTCTTCCTTACCCTCGTTTTCCTCATTCTTTGCCAACTGCGGCCCATACCTGCTCTTTTCCTCATCTTTTTATCCTACATTTCCTCCTCCTGTTTCTCCTTTTCCTCCTCCTCTTTCTCCTTTTCCTCCTTAACACTCTTTCTTACCCTCGTTTTCCTCATTCTTCGCCAACTGCGGCCCATCCTCGCTCTTTTCCTCCTCTTTTTACCCTAATTTTCCCCCTCGTCTTTATCCTTTTACTCCTACTATTTACCTTATTCATCGCCCACCTTCTCATCGTCTCCTCCTCATATCATTTTGTCGTTCTCCTCCTCCTCCTCCTCTATCTCCTCCTCACTCGCAACACCCTAATTACTCAGTCTTCCTCCTTCGTTCCCTTTCTCAACTTTCTCCCTCGCTCACTCTTCAAATCTACTCTTGGATCTTTTCTCCTCCTCAACCTTCTTTCTTGTCCCTTTCCTCCTCTTCCACCCTACTTCTCTATACAGCCATTATCCGAACCACCACCTACCACCACCACCACCACTAGCTAACCTCACTTAGTCTCAGGTGTGCAGCGGCCTAATTAGTCTTCCCACGAGAGGCAGGTAGGGGCAGATGTGCGGACACACTCCTCCGTCACGTAAGTAGCTGAGAATGGGGTCAGAATCAATCTCTCTCTCTCTCTCTCTCTCTCTCTCTCTCTCTCTCTCTCTCTCTCTCTCTCTAATGAAGCCATCTCAATTTTTCTCCACCAAGTCAAAATAAATTAGTAATGAGAAATCAGTAATCAAATAGGAAGTGGACATTTTTATTCCCCTTTATGGAAAAAAAAAAAAAAACCATTGGCAGCTATCTTTGTACGGCTACTTCATATTTTTTTCTCTCTCGTGGAGGTTGCTCTAAGCCTTCATTAGAAAAACCTTGTCACTCCCGTAAGCCTCTTATCTTCCACATCTTCCCCCTGAGGGATTCATTACCTGGGAGACACACCTCAAGGAAAATACAAAAGGTAACAGTCTACATGTTTGTACTTAACCATAGAGTGTGTGTGTGTGTGTGTGTGTGTGTGTGTGTGTGTGTGTGTGTGTGTGTGTGTGTGTGTGTGTGTGTGTGTGTGTGTGTGTGTGTATTTATTATTTTTTAACGGCAAAGGAGGCAGCTCAAGGGCAAAAATAAAGGCCCATTAAACGCTGCTTCAAACAAAAGAAGAAAGAACGAAGGGCTTGAAAAGAGGTCAGTTTCTTGTGGAGAGGCGCCGCAATACTCTTCTCTGGAATGAGTTTCAGTCGAAGGCAGGAAGAAATGCAGACGAAGGAAGGTTGTTCTAAAGTTTACCAGCGGGACGGATAAAAAAAATAATAGTTTCTGGTTAACTCTTGCATAAGGGATGTGGATAAAATTGGGATGAGCAAGATTAGAGAGTCGTGTCAGCAGGGGAGGGGAAGGGGGGGGAGGCATGGAGTTAGCAAGTTCAAAAAGGGTAGTCAGCATGAAAGTATTGATAGATGTGTGTGTGTGTGTGTGTGTGTGTGTGTGTCATTCACCCACGATTGATCACGTGCAGGACTGGTGATCACTAGCCAGCAAATTCCCATGATAATTTTCTGTATTTACTAGTTCACTATGAGTACGCCCGGAGCCTGCCACACCCGGCACTACCGTCAACGTTGCCATGGGAGGACAGCAACCACGCATGTCGGCAAAAACCTGTGGCATAAGCTGGGCGTGAACCTCCGCCTGCCAAGAGCCGTGGTGAGGAATATACTGACCGTGTTGAAAATAGATGGACAGATAATGAGTGTAATGTTATTCCTGATATATCAAGCATGCATACAGATATATATTCATCATCGTTTTTGCTTTTATTCATCCAGTTTGGCAGTGAGCTCTCCTCTGCCATTCCTCTCTTCCTTCCAAATTCTTTCATGATATTTTTTTCAATTCGTCTTTTCTCCAATCATATTTTAGTACTTGGGTTTGGTTGGATTGGGTTGGGTTAAGGTAGGTTAGATTAGGTTTGGTTGCACCTTCCCCTCAGGCTGCTCACGCCCCCTTCCGC
>NC_066573.1:9764942-9789942 GCF_024679095.1 Eriocheir sinensis | reverse complement strand
ACGCTTACTCTCTCTCTCTCTCTCCTTTGTTACGTGGCGTCTTGCGTTTTAGTGAGTCAGATCCACACACACACACACACACACACACACACACACAGACTGGCTATCCTTGCTTTCATGGCCACAGTGGCTCGGCTAATTGAGCAAACCCCCAAAGGGATGGTGGTGGTGTCTGTGTGTGTGTGTGTGTGTGTGTGTGTGTGTGTGTGATTGCAGTGGACCAAGTTGCCGGTTCCTTTTCAAAAAAATCAGAAAGTTGCTAATGCACGTAGGAGGCGGAGAAGGAGGCGAAGCAGGAGAGATAAGAGGGTAGGGAAGAGGAGACACGAGGATGAGAGGGAAAGGAATATGCACGAGAACAAAGGAAACTGAGAAATTCGATTAAGAATAAGAGGAAGGGAAGATAAAGGAAATAAGAAGGACGGAAGGGGGAGGAGGAGGACAAAGGAGGAAGAGGAGAATGACAGAAGGGATAGGAGGAGGACGTACAAGATGAGGCAGATGTGGATGAACAGGAGGAAAGAACACACAAAGAACAACCCAAAGAACATAGTTTCCTCCAAAACAAAGAACCCAAAGAACAGATTATCATAACGGCTTCTGTGACACACACCTTTGTTTATCCTTCCCTCTCCAGCCTCGCTTCTTCCTTTGGTATTTCGATGCGTAAAGAAGCTAAACATTCGTACATTGAAACATTATTGCCGCGCGTGTTCCCTTTCTCTACCTTTCATCTCGCTGCCTACTCCTCCTTTGATGTCTTGTGAACACCTCGCAGCCTGGCCGAACCCCTGCGCATCTGCATCTTAAAGGCGTCCCAACTCCTATTTTGGCAAACGTTGGGATCTCAAGAAAACGTTGGAGAAGTGTCTGGCGGCTTCAAAGGGAGGAGAGGTATGGGAAAGAAAAAATTGCTATTTCTGTTTACGATTGCAGTATTTTTTTTTTTACAGCACAGAAAGCAACGCAGGGCAACAAAAAGATGTAAAGAGAAGAAATCCCGCTAATTGTTGTGATTTACGATAAAGGGGAGGAAGTGATGTTTACTTAGAGATACAAGGAGACGGTGTTGATAAGTGCGGTGGGCTTGAAGGGAAGAAACGCCTGCCTCGGTGTTATTATTATTATTATTATTATTATTATTATTATTATTATTATTATTATTATTATTATTATTGCGACATTATGCATTATTTATTAAGGAAAAAATATGCAGAAGTAAAAACCATGATATTTTCAGAAACATCAAGAGCAAAATGGTAATGAAACACTTCTCTCTCTCTCTCTCTCTCTCTCTCTCTCTCTCTCTCTCTCTCTCTCTCTCTCTCTCTCTCTCTCTCTCTCTCTCTCTCTCTCTCTCTCTCTCTCTCTCTCTCTCTCTCTCTCTCTCTCTCTCTCTCTCACACACACACACATACACATACTCACGCACAAACGTATTCATAATTATTATAAATTCAAGAGACACATTACCGCTATTTTTTTATGTGAATTAGCGCGGTCCTTGTCGAGAATGTTTTACCGTTGTTGAGAGGAGTACGACGCTCACCCGACATAAGGATAATTTACTTTTTTTGGACGATCCACCTCGAAACTACATGATGGAGTGAAAAGTGTTTGATGTCAGGAATCTGTTTTTAAGGGACTGAAAGAGAGAGGGGACGAAAAAATGGATCACGTTTTTGTATGAATATGAATGTCTACATGAGAGAGAGAGAGAGAGAGAGAGAGAGAGAGAGAGAGAGACACACACACACACACACACACACACACACACACACACACACACACACACACACACACACACACCGTTATGGGCCTTCTCTCTGACCGTGTTTCTTCTCTGCTATCCAATTTTCACCGCTAAAAAGAGGAGGAGGAGAAGAAGAAGAAGAAGAAGAAGAAGAAGAAGAAGAAGAAGAAACTCTCCAAAATTACCTTCCAGCATCGCATTTTTTTGTGGGGAGGGTGGGATGTTACGCTCGAGAGGCCTCACTAAGGGAACACAACACAGAATAATTAAGCAAAGTTAGGGATTAAAGTGTGCATGGAGTTCTTCAGCTCTTTGTCCGGGGAGGCCATCGGGTGTGTGTGTGTGTGTGTGTAGGTGAGCGTCTGTGGTGTGTTCCCTTTGTGCCAAGACTCAGCGGTGGGTAAAAGGCCCGTCGATTGTGTTGGTGTGGGATTGTTGCCGCTCCTCTTCTTATTGTTGCTGCTATTTCTGCCGTTCCTGGTACTGCTGCTGTTACTGTTGCTGTTTTATACTGTCGCTCTTTCTCATACTACTTCTGCTACACTACTATTACTACTACTACTACTACTGCTGTTTCTATTTCTACTACTACTACTATTACTACTACTACACACACACACACACACACACACACACACACACACACACACACACACACACACACACACACACACACACACACACATACACTTAGCTTAGACAGAGATCCGATATCCGTAAGCTATACAAAATATCCATGATAAAATACAAAATATTTTCTTGCACCCCAAGTTCCTAAAAAATATTTATATATTTAAGGAGAAAAAACACATCAGCCAGTACTTTTCCTCACAATCCACGTTCCCTCTCTTCAAAGGCTCCCTCCCAATCCTATATACAAAGAAGAAATTTCTAAACCCCCAATACACATGAAAAAGAAACCTGTAAAGAACGTCAAATACTCTGAGGCGCTTACAAAACGCCACCGAACCGTATTAATAGATTCAAAAGCCACATGTTTACAGCAACTTATTTTCTTTCTACGTACGGTCGACTTCAGCTGAATCGTAACCTTCCTCGAGCTCCTGTGATGGAAGATGACGACGAAGAGAGGACATTTCTTTCTGCTGTGTTGCCAGAATCGCCTCCAACCGGCGTAAATAAGAGGTGGTGGGATGCTGCATCAGGGCTAGGGCGGAGGAGCATGGTAATTTAATTTTATAGTGGTAGTAGTAGTAGTAGTAGTAGTAGTAGTAGTAGTAGTAGTAGTGGAAAGGGAGGAGTACGAGGAGGAGGAGGAGGAGGAGGAGGAGGAAGACTACAATTGTGAGGCGATGGAAAAGAGATACTGAGAAGCGAAGTCATTGTGCTCACGGTGGAAGGGCTACAGGTGGCGCCCCGCTATTGTGTCACTTTCCGGAATGGCATTATAACCGCTCCCCGCCTATGCACATTCATGAATTCAAAGGACAGAATTCTAGGAGTAAATACGCAGAGAGTAGGGATACTTTAGAGACTGGTTGTGAGGTTCGCGTCAAAATAACACCTCGCTCCATAAACTTTAGTGACGACAAAGTATGTGTTAGGGAGTGTGATTCATCGTACCCAGTTGTATAACCTATATACTCTCTTGATATGTATGATTCCAGGCCTGACCTGATTCGGACTAAACCGTGCCGTGTTGGTAAAGAAAAAGACAAATTTGCAATGCACCGGATGCAAGCTGACGAATGGCGCTCAAACGCTTCATACGTCGATATATACAAAACCACACACACACACACACACACACACTCACACACCTTTTCTTAATTTTTTCTCTTCTCCTTCTCTTTACATTTTTTTACAGCAGAGGAGACAGTGCAAGGGCGTAAAAAAAAAAAAAAAAAAAAAGCCCGCTATTTACTGTTCCCTTTTACCCTTTTATGGTTTTCTGTTCCATTAACCCAATTACCCGCCAGCGTCAAACGGTCTAGTCATCCAGTGCTTTGCGGAGGCTGGAAAAACTGCTCAGGATTGCAAGCTTACAAAGTCATTATTATTAGAGATTGAAGTACTCTATGATATCAACCTGTAAGCCCAGCGCGTCACTCGGGCGAAGCAGGAGACTGAAAACGTTAAATTCCCTTCCGGATAATTGACTTCCATTATTAACAATCAAATTCCCGGCAAAGTACGGACAGATCCATTTTAATTATCAACACAGATTACTGCGGCCGTTCCAGCTGCTGCACTAACGACATCGTAAAATAATAACAGGTTATATTTGTGCGGCATTGCTAATAACGCGCCGCGCTCGCCACCATTGCATTTCATTAACAAGTAAACAATAAACATATCCCGCAGCGCCCACGGCCTCGGGAAGCGATTTGCATAAATAGACACTTTGAACACACAACCCGCTGACACTCTGTTGCTTTTATTCCTTCCTCTCTCTACCCCTCTTCTAACCCCCCCCCACACACTCTCTCTCTCTCTCTCTCTCTCTCTCTCTCTCTCTCTCTCTCTCTCTCTCTCTCTCTCTCTCTCTCTCTCTCTCTCTCTCTCTCTCTCTCTCTCTCTCTCTCTCTCTCTCTCTCTCTCTCTCAGTTAGATCTTTCCTCCCTCTCTACCTCTTCTCTCTCCCTCTTTTCTCTCCCTCTGGACCCCATCAGCTTCACATCATCTATGCCTCTTCTTCATTCTATTCACTTTCTCCTTCGTCAGCCGTCCTTTCCTCTTTCCAGAACTCGCTCTCTTCCCTCTTTTCTATCCCTTCCTCTTCAACGCTTCCCTCTACTCCCCTCTTCCACTCTCCCTTCCTTCCCTCTTCTAGCATCCTGACCCTTCCCAGCCCTTGCAGGCGAATGAAGATACCCGCCAGCCATACAAACAGCATCACGTGGAGAAGATAATGATGGTATAGAGGGATCTGTATTGACATAATTCTTCCACGGCTCAGCTAACCCGGATGGCGCATGGGTGATCGTGGTGATGGAGGTAGGGAAAGAGAGGAAGGGAAGGAAGTACGAGGAGAGGGATTGATGGAGAGAGAAGGGAGGTGGTAGGAGAGGAAGGAGGAAAGGATGAATAATGAGGAAGGGAAAGGGATAGAGGGTGAGAAGTAGGTAAAGAAAAGGTAGGGAAAGGAGACGAAGAGGGTGGGAGGTAGGTAGAAGATGGAGAAGGACAGTAGAGAGGTGGTGGTGGTGGTGGTGGTGGTGGCAGGGGCGGCAGGGGAACAAAAAGGGAAGGGACTGAAGGACACATTTTTGACAAGGCTTTCGTAGGAGCTTGGGGCATTTCCTGGAGTAGTTTTATGACCCTGGTGGTAGTTTGACCCTCCTTCTATGCCTTGAACCTTAAAAAAACACTCATGAAAACCCGATTGATCCCCTCTTTGACCTTTAGAAATAGTTGGTGTGAGAAGCGATGGGGTCTTAAAATACGGCCCTGAATACCACTGTTAGGTTTCTCTTTTACGGAGGTTTGTTAACTAAGCCCAAACTAATGTTGCCTGACTTTTTCTCTGTTCTAATTGCCTGTTTACTGAGGGGGAAAAGACGCATTGTTTTCCGGTTAGCTGCAGTTTGAGGGGACTTGTTGAACCATTAAAACAACTACTGTCTAACTTTAACGAACATTTTTGTGTGTGTGACGAGTGTGTTTTCCATCGAAGTTTTCTAATCATCGTGTGTATCTGTTCGTACCTGTTGAGGGTGGTTACTGTGTTTATACATCATACACATTAACTTTACAAATCATCCCCTTTCTCCTCTAAATCATATATATATTAACCCCTTGACCGCGGATTTCCTACAAGAAGACATCACCAAGCTACAGGAATGGAACAAAAAGTGGCTGCTACAATTCAATGCGGAAAAATGTAAAGTCCTGCACCTTGGGAGGGGATTTACAGCATACCAATACCACATGGGAAACACTCCACTATCCACCACAGAGGCAGAGAAAGACCTGGGACTGTATGTTACCAGGCTACCAGTGAAAGCCGAATCCGTGCCAATCGCAGCGGACGGGTTAATGGCCAATCCACATGAATCTCGCGCCCTAACTCATATTCAGGAAGGAAGTGACTGATGGACGCTGGAAACGGTTAAGTCTTATTGATGGAGGTTGGGATGACGCTGGCTCGGGTTGTTTGCGAAGGCAGTTTGAATAGAGCGCTATGGATTGGTTGATTGATTGATTGGCGGAAACCTGCATGACGCCGAAGCATTTTCATAGATTATAACAAACCATGATGCATATACGTGGGTAACAGACGATGGAGAGTTAGGCCCCGGAACCTCTATAACTACATATGGGAAGAGGATTGGATGACCCTCTTAAGAGTGAATGGCCGGAGGTGCTTTGAGTGTTTGTTGCATGAGCGCTTGTCTCTGTGTCTGTGTGTGTGTGTGTGTGTGTGTGTGTGTGTGTGTGTGTGTGTCTGTTTTTTTTTTTTTACAGCAGAGGACAGTTCAAGGGCGTAAAAAAAAAAAAAATGAAAAAAAAAAGCCCGCTACTTACTGCTCCTGAATAGAGTGTGTGTGTGTGTGTGTGTGTGTGTGTGTGTGTGTGTGTATAAATAAGTAAATCCATCTGCTCAACACATACCATTAATAATATATCGCCATGTTCTAAATCTTTTGACCTAGTTTACGATGCACCGAACGAAGGCGGAAAAGCTTCAGCCTCACACATGCAAACAAAGAATAGAGTTTTGCTTCGCCCAACGCCGAGGCTTCAATGAAAGATACACTGGGCGGCTTGTTTTCTCGTTTGAAGTCCGAGTTCCTGCTGGATTAGATCAGGAAACTCACACACACACACACACACTCTCTCTCTCTCTCTCTCTCTCTCTCTCTCTCTCTCTCTCTCACCTTTTTTCCTTCTCTTTTTCTCTTCCTTTTCCTTTTTTTTATCTTCTCTTTGTTTTTTTCTCTGTCTCTCTCTCTCTCTCTCTCTCTCTCTCTCTCTCTCTCTCTCTCTCCCTAACACACACACACACACACACACAGCGAGACAGATACAGAAGAAAAAGGAGAGACTAATAGATTGATTGATAACTGGATGCCTGATTGATAGACTGACTGATTGACTAATTCACCTCTACTACCACTAACGACACCACCACCACTACTGAATGAAACCAACCACAACCAAGCAACTCATATAAAGTAAATCACACAAGCTCCTATTCGCCTTCTCGCCATATCTCCGTAATGAAACGTTGCCTACTAGGTGATGCTGGGCGGTGAGGGAAAACATAGCACCCTGCGTCTTACCAACCGTCACCCTCGGCTACGGCAGCGAACCCACCACCCAGCTACAAGTATATATATAGTATGTTTTCTGAGTAGCTACCAGTCTCCTCGTCGCTAATTGGATAGCCGCTTAAGATGCCCTGCTTCCTGCTCATCAAAGGACACGGGCTTCTCCATGCAAGTTCGTTTCTACTCCCTGTAAATTAATCATAACACGAAACACTTACTTGGTTTTTCCGTAACTACTGAGCAAAATGATGAGCTATACATCACGACCACCATCACCATAACGACCCCACTACACACAGAACCCTAACACCATCATTATATCACCACTACACAATTACTACACCACCACCAGCACTACCACCCATCACCCACCTCCACCGCCACCACATACGCGACCACAACACTCCACCACGCCGGGACCACTATCACAGAGGCGCCAGTCAGACAGGTGTGAGGCGGGTGATAGCGGGAAAAGGCAAAATCACTGTCATTACCATTACACTAAAACCTCCACCCTTCCCCTCCACCTCCATACCCCACCAAAGGGAGTTCACTGCGGGCCCTGACGCCACCTCAGTGTTATGTCGTGGTTACTGTCATCACCCTTCCCCTTCCCTTCATCCCCCTCCTCCCCCCCTTCACACACATCCCTCACCGCACACCTCCCCCTACACACATACACGGAATAAATAACTTCCATGCAAAATAACAATAAAAGCTGCCCGGGTTTATAATGAGCACCAAATGGCAATGAGGCGGTGCAAACTGGCCCTTCATTATACATACATATGACGGACCAGATTTATATTGTCTTTAAAATATAACGAAATTAGGGTCTTTATTATTAACGACAGAACCGATAATGACGACAACGACCATGGAAATAATAATGGTGATGAGGGTAATTACAATGATGATAATGGTAGTAGTAGTAATAATAATAATAATAATAATAATAATAATAATAATAATAATAATAATAACATCAGTACCGCCATTTGCGTCCTGTTACGATTTCACTGAGTCCCCATTTTCTTTTTTTTCTTTCATTTCCTAGTTTTTTTTTTTTTTTCACAAAGCTTCCAATATCCGCGGAGAGGCAAAGTTAAGAAAAATATGAGCCTTAATTCGTGTTCCTGAAGTGCGGATGAAAACCAATGAATTAACCCGAAACGCGGTAAAACGAAACAGCTCCTGAAAACCAACCCTTTGAAAGACCTTACTGTGTGTATCCGAGTGAACAGAAAACGGAGTGTCGACAAAAAAGAAAACGGAAGGAGAAAAATGAGGAGAGACTAATTTGCGAGGAGAAAAAGAATGAAGGAAAAAAAAAATGCTGGAAGAGGGAAACAAAAAAAAATGGAGGAGGAGAATAAAGAAGGAAATAGAGGAGGCGGAGGAGTGAGAAAGATGAAAGCGAAGAAACAAAAAAAGAAGATAAAAACTTACAGAAAATGATTTACGTAGAGAAAGAGAAAGGTATGGGAAAGAGAGTTGATGATAGTGGGAAGTGGAAAAAAATGGAGAATGAGAATAAATAAGCTAAAAGAGGATGGAGAAGGGTGTAAAAGGAGAAAACAAAGAAACAAAAAAAGTAAAACGAGGAAAAAATGACTTACGTAGAAAAAGAGAAGTATGGGAAATGAAGGGTACTGGAAGAGGGAAAGAGAGAGAGAATGGAGAAAGATAATAAAGAAGGGAAAAGAGAATTAGGAAGGGTGGGAAAGAAGAAAACAAAGACAAAAAATAAAGACGAAACTAAGAAAAATGAGTTACGTAAGGAAAGGACAGGAAGGGAAAAAAAAGGTGCTGGAAGAAGGAAATGAAAAAAATGGAGGAAAAGAATAAAGAAGGAAGGTAAAAGAGAATCAGGAAGGGAAAGAAGAAAACAAGGAAACACACAAAAAAGGACGAAACTAAGAAAAAATGAGTTACGTAAGGAAAGGATAGGAAGGGAAAAAAAAATGCTGGAAGAAGGAAATGAGAAAAAATGGAGGAAGAGAATAAAGAAGGAAGGTAAAAGAGAATCAGGAAGGGTGGGAAAGAAGAAAACAAGGAAACACACAAAAAAGGACGAAACTAAGAAAAATGAGTTACGTAGGGAAAGGACAGGAAGGGAAAAAAAAAGATGCTGGAAGAAGGAACTGAAAAAATGGAGGAAAAGAATAAAGAAGGAAGGTAAAAGAGAAACAGGAAGGTTTGGGAAAAAAGAAAAAAACAAAAAATAGACAAATTGGGGAAAAAAATGAGCTACGTAGGAAAAGGACAGGAACGGAGAAAGGGGGACACTGGAAGAAGAAAATGAGGGAAAAAAGTATACTGGAAGATGGACGTGAGAAGAAAAGACTGGCGAAGGAGATAAAGAGGGCCAGGAAGGGTGAGAAAGGAGAAAACAGTGAAGCAAAAAATAGACGAAACCCATTTTAAGGGGAAACACAAGTAAAGGTATTTTCATCTATAGAATAAAAACTGCAATTCTATTTCCAGTACGTTTTTCTTCGTTTCTCCTCTGTTTAGTTACCCTTCTATACTCTTCTCTTTTTATCTTCGTTCTGACTGAAATAAAACAGAAACACGAATCATCAGCAACAGGAGAAGGACCACCACCACCACCACCACCATCAGCACCAGAGAACTACAGAACAGAAAACCCTTGTCTCAGTATTTTCTTTCCGGCGAAGGAGTAAAGAGTAACGAAGGGAGACGCCTCCAATCAGGACACACGCACCTTTCCCTCTCTCTCCTCGCTTTGTCTCGTCCGTCATGTTGCTCCCTAAACGCGCCACCGGGCAACGTGTCGGAAATAAAAGGAGGAAGAGGAGGAGAGTGGGAGGGCATGAAAACAGAATACAAATCGGAGGGACACATCGGATACATTAGATTCGAAATACTGCCGGATGGAGAGAGAAAGAGGATGAAAAGCAGGACGGATAAAGGAAAATGGAAAAAGACGACTGGAGTGAAATTGAGGACGAGGGCGAGGACAAAGAGGGCGAGGAAGAGGAGGACAACGAGGACGGAGACGAGGAAGAGGATAGGAGGAGAAGAAGAGGAAGAGGAGAGAGAGAGAGAGAGAGAGAGAGAGAGAGAGAGAGAGGAGAGAGAGAGAGAGAGAGAGAGAGAGAGAGAGAGAGAGAGAGAGAGAGAGAGAGAGAGAGAGAGAGAGAGAGAGAGAGAGAGAGAGAGAGAGAGAGAGAGAGAGAGAGAGAGAGAGAGAGAGAGAGAGAGAGAGAGATACAATATGAAGGAATAAGGACTTGGAAAGACATATTTGAAGTAGATTGTGCAGGGGAAGGTAAGTGATGAGGGAGATAACAGAGGGGTGAGAATGGGGTGGCGAGAGGAGGATGAAACAAAGAGAATGGAAGGCGTTAAGGGAGGACAGGCGGGCAGTAAAATGGGTTAAGGCTATACTGTTAAAATAAAAAATTAAAATAAGATGTTTTCCTCACGTTCTCTCTTTCTCCAGCAGCCCCTTCCGTCGTTATATATCGTCACCTTCGTAAACAAACCGCCTAAGTCACTGTTTTCTACTTCCCAGGAAATCAGAAAATAAGTCATCATCTCATTTCGCTTAAATGATATAGAAGCTAAAATTAAATAAGTCAAAATGTTCGCAATACCTTTATTCTTATTTCAATTATTTCTTTGGTATAATACTTCAGGAATGTAGACAATGATTTTAGTTAGGTATTTTATAAAGAAACCCGTTTTACTCACTTTTTTTTTCTTTTAGGGAACTTTCGATCAACTGAAGGCTGTTGAAGTTTGCATGTAAAATGAGATGTTTGTCTTGCTTTAGTTTATAATGTTGCGGGATGCGGCAATTCTCTCTCTCTCTCTCTCTCTCTCATTTCCTATGGCATAATTTTTTCGCGTCACCTTATTTGATGTTATATAAGCTCCTCATCAAGATACCAAGTTCACGTCTATCCTCTCACCTTCCTTCTCCTTGATATAAAAATTTTCTGCAGTAATTTCCTTCTCAGCTTCATTAACAGATTCCAACTCTCACAGATTCATCCCCTTTGCCAGTTCCTCCCTCCTCGCAGATCCAGTAATTTCTCTTCATTCATATTTCGTCCCTTGTGGAGTAGCGCTCACCACTATCCTCTCCCTTGCCCTTCTCGCCACACATTCGCGGGATCCTGTCGCCGGGAAAAACAGCGGGCTGCCGTAAAGAATAAAAGGACACAAATAAAACAAGGAAAACAGACATTGCTATTGTTGTGAGAAGTTGAGAACCAGAACTTTTTTACACTAAAATAAAGAATCTCTCTCTCTCTCTCTCTACCTATCTATCTATTTCTCTCGCCTTTTCACTCTCTTTCTCTGGCGTGGGGAAATATTTTTATCCCCGAACTCTTCTTGTTACGAGCGCTGTGACGACGATGCGAGTAACTAAGTTAATGAAACGTTAGGGGGGACAGGACGGGGAGGAGGAGGAGGAGGAGGAAGAGGAGGAGGAGGAAAGACGAGGAGGAGGAGAAAGTAATGGTGATTCTGGTGTCGACGGAAAGGATGAGAAAAAAGACAACCATAAGGAGATATAAGAAGAAAAAAAAGAACAGGATAGAGTACGAAATGTTAATATAAAAAAAAAAGAAACATAAAAAGCACCCACTATCACCCACCTACTCACGTCATTACCGCGTGACACACAGAGAAATTGCTACTCAGATAATAAGACATTCCAGCTTTTCCTTTGATCGCTGAAGTGTTGTGGGAGCGTCTAATCAAACCTTATGGAGTATTTTTACCTTTGATGTGGCGAGAAGGGCAAGGGAAAGGATAGTGGTGAGCGCTACTCCACAAGGGACGAAATGTAGATGAAGAGAAATTACTGGATCTGCGAGGAGGGAGGAACTGGCGAAGGGGATGAATCTGTGAGAGTTGGAATCTGTTAATGGGGGGTTGCCTTAAAATTAAAACATATACACTTACTTATTCTTGAGATAAGTAAACAAAGGTTGGGATTTTGTTTTAAGTCAGGGGATGTTAATAGAGAGAAGAACAATTGTTTAATGGAAGAAGTACTGAAAGAAAATGGGGTTAGGGTTGCCGGGGGTGAGGTTTAAGGGGGGCTACTCTAAAATTAAAGGAAAATGGGATCAGGGTTGCCTTAATGAAGCTGAGAAGGAAGTTACTGCAGAAAAAAGTTTATATCAAGGAGAAGGAAGGTGAGAGGATAGACGTGAACCTGGTATCTTGATGAGGAGCTTATATAACATCAAATAAGGTGACGCGAAGAAATTATGCCATAGGAAATGAGAGAGAGAGAGAGAGAGAGAGAGAGAGAGAGAGAGAGAGAGAGAGAGAGAGAGAGAGAGAGAGAGAGAGAGAGAGAGATGAGGGGAGGTAGACAGACAGACAGAGAGGCAGACACACAGACTCAGACTAACAACAAGACAGACAGACAGACAGACAGAAACAGAGGCAGAAAGACAAACGGACAGAAAAATATACAGAGAGGGATGTTAGTGGGGAAAGAGGATAACATATGATAAAAAAAAAATCACAATTCACTCACATTCAGACGAAAATAATTGATAAAAAAACTGTGATAATGAGGTAAAAAAAATCGTACATGTTAATACTGAAAACCATGACAAAAAAAAAAAAAACAGAAATATTTGGTGTTCAATTAAGTAAAAAGAGAACAATGCCGATTATTTGTAGATTAGTATTTCGTAAACTTATTAATATAGACAAACACATAAACAAATAAACACATCAAACAATGACTCTCTCTCTCTCTCTCTCTCTCTCTCTCTCTCTCTCTCTCTCTCTCTCTCTCTCTCTCTCTCTCTCTCTCTCTCTCTCTCTATCTATCTATTTCTCTCGCCTTTTCACTCTCTTTCTCTGGCGTGGGGAACTATTTTTCTCCCCGAACTCTTCTTGTTACGAGCGCTGTGACGACGAAGCGAGTAACTAAGTTAATGAAACGTTACGGGGGACAGGACGGCGAGGAGGAGGAGGAGGAGGAGGAGGAGGAGGAGGAGGAGGAGGAGGAGGAGGAGGAGGAGGAAAGACGAGGAGGAGGAGAAAGTGATGGTGATTCTGGTGTCGACGGAAAAAATGAGAAAATAAGACAACCATAAGGAGATATAAGAAGAAAAAAAAGACCAGGATAGAGTACGAAATGTTAATATAAAAAAAAAAGAAACATAAAAAGCACCCACTATCACCCACCTACTCACGTCATTACCGCGTGACACACAGAGAAATTGCTACTCAGATAATAAGACATTCCAGCTTTTCCTTTGATCGCTGAAGTGTTGTGGGAGCGTCTAATCAAACCTTATGGAGTATTTTTACCTTTGATGTGGCGAGAAGGGCAAGGGAAAGGATAGTGGTGAGCGCTACTCCACAAGGGACGAATTGTGGATGAAGAGAAATTACTGGATCTGCGAGGAGGGAGGAACTGGCAAAGGGGATGAATCTGTGAGAGTTGGAATCTGTTAATGGGGGGTTGCCTTAAAATTAAAACATATACACTTACTTATTCATGAGATAAGTAAACAAGGGTTGGGATTTTGTTTTAAGTCAGGGGATGTTAATAGAGAGAAGAACAATTGTTTAATGGAAGAAGTACTGAAAGAAAATGGGGTTAGGGTTGCCGGGGGTGAGGTTTAAGGGGGGCTACTCTAAAATTAAAGGAAAATGGGATCAGGGTTGCCTTAATGAAGCTGAGAAGGAAATTACTGCAGAAAAAAGTTTATATCAAGGAGAAGGAAGGTGAGAGGAGAGATGTGAACTTGGTATCTTGATGAGGAGCTTATATAACATCAAATAAGGTGACGCGAAGAAATTATGCCATAGGAAATAAGAATATGAGAGAGAGAGAGAGAGAGATAGAGAGAGAGAGAGAGAGAGAGAGAGAGAGAGAGATTTACATAGATTTACATAGAAAATCAGACCACACAGACCCCATGGTCCAGACTTGGTGGTCTGTCCTTAAACCTAAGTGATTTTACATTAATCAGAAGACTCCAAAACGTTGCATTTCTACTCTAGTTGATATTAAGTTGAAGGAAGTGACGGTCGAGCTTATTTTTGAAGGAGTCAATCGTGTTACACTGGACCACTGATGGTGGAAGCTTATTCCATTCTCGCACTACAACGTTGGTGAAGAAAAATTTGGTGCAATCTGAATTTACTTGTCTACATCTGAGTTTTACGCCATTGTTCCTCGTGCGCAGACTGTCATCGATCATAAACAATGTTGATCTGTCTACATTCGTGAAACCATTAAGTATTTTAAAACATTCGATCAATTTTCCTCGGAGGCGACGTTTCTCAAGAGAGAACATGTTAAGGATAGAAAGCCTTTCTTCGTAGGATTTGTTGCGCAAGGAAGGGATCATTTTCGTTGCCCGACGCTGAACACCTTCTAATTTAGCAATATCCTTAGCATGGTGGGGGGACCAAAACTGTACCGCATATTCCAAGTGGGGTCTGACTAAACTGTTGTAGAGCGGGAGTATTACATCTTTATTCTTGAATACAAAGTTTCTTTTAATGAAGCCCAACATTCTGTTCGCTTTATTTGCTGCATCGATGCATTGCTGTGAGAATTTGAGGTTTGACGCGATTTTGACCCCCAAGTCTTTGACGCATTGAACGCTTTTGAGTTTAACGCCGCGCATTTCGTATTCGAACTTCTTATTCCTCGTTCCAACTTGAAGGACCTGGCACTTGTCTACGTTAAAGGGCATCTCCCATCTATCCGACCAAGCTGAAATTTTGTGCAAATCCTCTTGGAGGCTTTACCTGTTTTCGTCAGTGAGAACCGATCGTCTGCAAATTTACTAATGCGGTTATTGAGTCCAACATCCACGTCGTTGATGTAAATAATGAAGAGCACTGGGCCAAGGACCGAGCCCTGAGGGACGCCACTAGTGACAGGCGCCCACTCTGAGTTAAATCCGTCAATCACTACTCTTTGTTGTCTGTTGCTCAACCAATTCGCGATCCATTGGTTTACTTGACCGTCAATACCTATTTGCTTTAATTTGTAAAGTAATTTATGATGCGGACTTTATCAAACGCTTTCTGAAATCAAGATAGACTACGTCCAGTGATTTGGTTACGTCATAAACAGTGAAGAGGTCGTTATAAAAGGTTAATAGGTTTGATAGGCAGGATCTTTTGTTTCGAAGCCATGTTGTGAGTCCCCAATCAATGAGTGGCTTTCAAGGTAACTCACAATTTTGTCTCTAATTATGCCCTCAAGTAGCTTACCTACAACCGAAGTTAGACTAATGGGCCTGTAATTACCTGGTACTTTTTTGTCTCCTTTCTTGAAAATCGGTGTCACGTTAGCCTTTTTCCAATCTGAAGGGACGATGCCTTGTCGCAAGGACATATTGAATACGGTTGTGAGGGAGGAGAGTATTTCGCTCTTCGTTTCTTTCAGCAGAGTTGGATATACTTTGTCAGGTCCAGGACTTATTTGTTTTAAGTGAATGGAGAGCTTTAAGGACTTCATCGGTTGTTATTTCAAAATTAGGCAATGCATGCTCGAGATTTACAATAGTACTGGTGTTGGTGGTAGCGAGAGGAAGACTGTTAGTATTAAACACCGAGGAAAAGTAATTGTTTAAGAGGTTTGCAATGTGTTGGCTGTCAGTCACTAGTGCACCGTCGCTGTTTGTTAAAGGTCCAATACCACTTTTGATCGCCTTTCTGTTGTTTATGTAACTGAAGAAAGATTTCGGGTTATTTTTACAGTTGGCTGCAATATTTTCTTCATATCTACGCTTTGCCTGACCTACTAGTCTTTTTACTCGTCGCCTGGCATCATTATAGAGTCTAATGTTCTCTGGCGTGATTTGTTCTTTCTTTAACCTGTAAAACAATTTTCTCTCATTGACTGATTGTTTAATTTCGCTATTAAACCACGGTGGGCTTTATTAGTGTTAATTCGCTTCTCGCACAAGGGGACGAATGTGTTCTGCTGAGTGAGTAAGTGATTTTAAGGCTTAGCCAGGCTTCCTCTACGTTGCCGTCATCTGATAGTTGTATTTCTGTTAGTTTTTGTCGGATTTCTACGAAGTTAGCTCTTTGAAATTGGGCACCTTTACTTTATTTTCAGTCACTGATGATTGAGCTTTAATGTCGACGCGCACTAATTTATGATCGCAAGAACCGAGGTGTTCTCCTACCGTGACACTACTGACAAGGTTATCTTGGGTCGTTATAACAAGGTCGAGTATATTATTTTGTCGAGTTGGCTCAGAAACCATTTGGCTTAGATAATTTTCTTCTAGAAATTCGATCATTCTATGTGACTCGCCTTCTGTACCTGACAGTGTCGCCCAGTCGATATGGGGGAGGTTAAAGTCTCCTAATATCAGTGAGTCGTTGTTATTAAGTGACTGCCTTAAGACGCTGTACATTTCAAGGTCGTCATCGAGTGATTGCCCGGGAGGTCTGTAGGTGACAGATATATTTAAATTGACTTTTGCAATGTTTACTCGCACGCACAAATGTTCAACGTTACTGTTTCCCGGTGTTTTGTCGGTGGGTTGCAAATAGCTTTTGACATAAAGGGCGACGCCACCGCCTCTACGGTTTACACGATCTTTGTTGAAGAGTCTGTAGCCATCTATGTTGTATTCGGAACTTAAATCAATATTTGTGGTGTCGATAAATGTTTCGGTTATAGCAATTAAATGTTTCGGTTATAGCAATTAAATGTTTCGGTTATAGCAATTGAATGTTTCGGTTATAGCAATTTAATATTAATTTAATTTAATATTAATATTGGATGTATGAGAGAGAGAGAGAGAGAGAGAGAGAGAGAGAGAGAGAGAGAGAGAGAGAGAGAGAGAGAGAGAGAGAGAGAGAGAGAGAGAGAAAAGAGAAATGGGAGGGGGAGGTAGGTAGACAGACAGACAAACAGAGAGACAGACAGAGAGGCAGACACACAGACTCAGACTAACAACAAGACAGACAGACAGACAGACAGAAACAGAGGCAGAAAGACAAACGGACAGAAAAATATACAGAGAGGGATGTTAGTGGGGAAAGGGGATAACATATGATAAAAAAAAGACATCACAATTCACTCACATTCAGACGAAAATAATGAATAAAAAAATGTGATAGAGATAAAATAATTGATAAAAAAACTGTGATAATGAGGTAAAAAAAATCGTACATGTTAATACTGAAAACCATGACAAAAAAAACCAGAAATATTTGGGGTTCAATTGAGTAAAAAGAGAACAATCCCGATTATTTGTAGATTAGTATTTCGCAAACTTATTAATATAGACAAACATATAAACAAATAAACACATCAAACAATGACTCTCTCTCTCTCTCATTGTTATTACCTCCCACCTGCCTGAAAAAAAGGAAAAAAGAGAAAAAAAAAGGAAAATAATGGAAGCGTCCGTCAGCCAGCCAGGAGCCAGCGTGTATATTGCGTTTTTTTTAATGAGAATCAAAATAAAAATATGAGTGGATGTATGAGCCACAGACTGATGAAAGCAAGGAAAACCGACATGAAAGCTGCCCAAAAATATATGAAGGGTAATTTACATATTAATTAATGCATACAGACACACACACACACACACACACACACACACACACACACACACACACACACACATATATACACACACACACATATGCACACACGCAAGCACGTATTAATGCATAATCGGTAAAAACAAGATCAGTGACCCGGTATTGCCAATATTTGATCCAAAATGACTTTGATCCACAACTCTCTCTAATACTGGTTCATATAAATGTTGAAAAGTGATGGGGCAAGGACACACTCCTGCCTCTCCTCCGTGTTCACAGGAATGAAGAGAAAAATGCATAGAAATACACAAACTAAAAACTACTTATTTTGGCCGCCAAAAAAAAGCCTAAATTGGGAGGAGGAAATAAAAATGGGCCCCAAAAAAGCTGTAGTTCCGGTGTTCCTTATTACTGCCTCCACCCCTCCCTCTGGTGGACACGACCCTGGCCTTCCTGTTAACATCTCTCTCTCTCTCACACTACTAACCCTCTGTTCTTCGACATCCACACCTTCCGGAGGTCACCTGAGGGTTGCCAACACTCACCTGCAAAGAGGAGAATGGCGCTTTTAAACAAGGAAGGAAAAAGCATAATAAGGATAATACTGATGATCTTAATAAAACTACTACTACTACTTCTACTACTACTACTACTACTACTACTACTAATAATAATAATAATAATAATAATAATAATAACAATAATAATAATGTAAGAAGAAGAAGAAAAACAAAAAGAACAGCGTTAAACAGTGTAGACACGCGCATCTGTTGCAGCGAGGAAAGATGAGTCAAACAGTGAGAAACAGCTACAACAGACAAGTTTTCCCAAAGGATAATTAGAAACTTTCGCGCTTGATGGCTCATGTGACGGAACGAGGAGTGCGTGGATACAGGAGGGAGGGGAGGAAGTGTGATGGGAGGAGGAAGGATACCGTGAAGGAAGAAAGGAGGGGAATGTGAAGGAATAACGGAGGCAAGAGCTAAGAAGGAGGGAAGACGAAAGGAGACGGGCGTGGATGAAAAAGGGGTGTAGAGGGGGAGAAAGAGAGGAGTGTACAGCAGAAGTTCTCAACCAGAGGGAATTCCTACCATGGGGGAATTTCAGGATTTCAAGGGAGAAAACTTGGATCATAGACTGGAAGACTCAAACATTTGGAATACTCACCTTTACATTGCCTTTGAATCTCCATGGCTCCTGCAGCTGCCTATCGGACCGTACACCACAAGCTCCTGAACCGTGACGTTTAAAATAGCTTACCCGAAGACAGGGGTTTCACACATGTTTCCCCTTGGTCTCCTGCACCGGGTACCCCCCTCCTTCCTGTGAAGTTACCGCTGCAACCCCGCCCGCAGGAGAGGTGTGACATGCTTTTGAGTCAAACAATCTTGGAGGGAAGGGAGTGACATAGACACGGTGAAAAGAGTGCATTGGGCAAAAAGGGTTGACCCACTGGTGTTGAAGATGGAAGGAGAGGAGCATAGTGGAAGGACGAGAGTATGAATGAAGGATGGAGGAAAGGTTGACTGTAAAATGGAAAGGGAATGTGTTATAAGGATAGAGGATGCGTAAAGGAAGAGTGAGAAAGGTTAAGAAGGAAAACCTATGAAAGGAGAAGTGTGAATGAAGGGGAAAGGGACGTGAAGGAAGGTTTTGAGCGTGAGCGTGAAGAATGGAAAGGTAGAGATGAAACGTGAAGGAAGGAGAAGATAGAAGGTAAGCGGGGAGAGTGAGGAAAGACTATAAATAAGATATGAAGGAATGACGTGAGAGAGAAGGAAGGGGAATGACAAGGAGGGAAATGAGGATGAATAAACTAATTAAGCGATTATAAAAACGCGAGAAAAAGAAGATAAGGAAAAGGGGGAGCAATCATAAAGGAACCAAAAGGAGGTCAGGAGCCGAATACTAAGCAGGGCAAGAAATGGGAGCTTGATTAACGACTTTTTGGCTTCAGCGCGGGTGTGATCAACTCTCAGCCAGACCCCAGACAGACCGTGACGCAAAAACCAAGGTCCGTATAATTACACTCTTCGAAGCGTTAGCACATCTGTAGGAAAGGGATCTCGCAGAAGTTGTCAGGGTTTCCATTGGTGGTTTCATGGCGTAGTAGTTCTGGAAGGCTTCAGCGCTATGAACAGGGAAGACGCTCATGAGAACCCGACGTATCTTCTTTGCACCTTTAAAAAAATAGTCGTAAGAAGACCCCGAAGCACCTGATAACACGAGTCTAGGGGCCGTATTACTAATCATTTTGTCGCTTAAGTTCACCTATTTGACAAGGCTTTCCTAGGACTTTGGGGCATTTCCAGGAGTAGTTTTTTGACCTGATGGTAGTTTGTCCCTTTTCTGTACCATGAACCTAAATAAACACTCATTACAACTCAATTGCCTCCCTCTTTGACCTTTAAAAATAGTTGATGTTAGAAGCGAAAGTGTCTTATATACCAACCTAGTTCCCTCCATATCTCCACGGGTTTCGGGACTACCCATTTGACGACCTGGGAAAGAAAAACTAGGCGCAAATGAAGGGTTTCGTCTGCAAAGGCTAAGGTGAGCGACCGTGGCACAAAACTAATGCTCTCAACATCCCCAAGGCTTCCAATTGATCCACTGACCGCACAGGGAAAAGGTTAAGTGGGTGCACAGCAGGAGCTTCGCCCTGAAAGGTTGAGATGACAGACCGTGACTTCCAATTGATCCAAGGCTTCCAAATGATCCATTGATCGCCCAGGGAAAACAGGTTAATTGGTTGCATGGGAAGAGCTTCGTCTGCAAAGGCTAAGATTCACAGCGTGGCGTACTAATTAACTTGTAAACACCCATTCTTTGATCCTTTCATTCTTCCTTCTTTGATCCCTCTCGCTGGTAAACACAGGAGCAGCCTTCCTCCGAATGTACTTCCTTCTGCCTATGATTTAAGCTCTTAAGAGGAGACTTTCAAAACACCTCTCCTGCCGAACTTTTCTCTTCTGACCAATTATTCATTTTTCTTTTGAGGGAGCAGCGACAAGCAGGCATTTTGATTTTTTTATCTTTTTTTTATTTTTGATGCACTTGAGTTGCTTCTTATGCTGTAATATATAAATAAGCGCTAACAGCGAAGTGTATGTTTATGGGACAGTGAAGAAGACTGACTCGGCTAATGGGAAAACTCACTGCAAAGGCGAAGAATTATATAGTTTCGTTTTGGTTAATCAAACTCTAGAAACCCAAGTTACCGCTCCTGAAAACATACACGAATAAACTGGAGGCGGGCATGAATGGTAACAGATAACAAGCCATCCAAGGAACATATCACGGCATTTCTAGAATTAAGTTAGGGAAGTCTACGGTACCATCTTTTGCTGAAAACTTTATTGGAGCAGCAGGCTGGAGGTCATTTCCCCTCGTTCTGCCTCACCAAACCATTAAAAAGTATCTCAACGGAAGGAGTATTGGACACGGAATGAATAAAATAGCCTGCGGTGTGTAACAAAGAAATTATCCCACGCCGGGCAGGTTCCTTCATCACGCGGGTAAAGAAAAAGAAAAGAACTGGCCGAGACGTGAAGGTAGTGTACAAGGGAGTGAGCTGGAGACGGTTTTATTAAGGTTAGTGCAGCCGTGTGTGTGTGTGTGTGTGTGTGTGTGTGTGTGTGTGTGTACGTATGCAATTATTATAACACAACAACAACACCTATGAAACCACCAATGAATAAAAAAAGCGACAATGAAAAAAAATGTACCGTGATCCAGGGGGGGTGGGGAGGGGCATGGGGGTGCAGGGGGGAAGGCGGGATGAATGGAGCTAATAAGAAGCAGCACAACACACCTAAAATCACGGCGTCGGTGTTGACTCGCGCCCTGTCATCAGCACACACTCAAGGTACACAGCGAGGGAGGTAGGGAGAGGCTTATCGGGTATGTCTCTCTTCTCTCTTCTCTCTCTCTCTCTCTCTGTTTTTCTCATTTACTAATACCGTACCTTATTTATGTATATATGCTTTGTTATCCCTGAGAGAGAACAGACAGACAGAAAGATAAACAGACAGACAAACAGACAGACACAGACAGATCGAGGGACAAACATACACACATACATACAGACAGTTACATCACCACCCTCAAGACAGACAGACAGCCTCCGACGGACACGAACAGGTTAGCACCGGGAGATAAAATTCCACTTACCGTCAGACGATCCGGAAACGACCTTCCAGTCTGAAGCATCCTTCCCCTAGCTTACCTGACTTACGGGGTACAGGTGAGGGGAAACTATACTCTATTTGATTCGGTCTTGGACAGGTGTTTGGACTTTAATGTGAGGAAGTGATGAGGTGCAGGTGTTGCCAGGTGTATTATTAGTGGACGTGAAGGTTAATGAGGGTGAAGGGGTGATTAAGCTTGTTACAGTGGACGCTCCTTCCGCATAACGTTAGTATTGTTGAGACACTGTTTGCTGTTGCTACATTTGTCGTTTCTTATTCTTGTTTGTTGTTCTGGTGTGTGTGTGTGTGTGTGTGTGTGTGTGTGTGTGTGTGTGTGTGTGTGTGTGTGTGTGTGTGTGTGTGTGTGTGTGTGTGTGTGTATTTATCTAGTTGTAGCTTTACAGGGCTTGGGCTTACGCTCGTGTGGTCCCGTCTCCGTATCTGTATTTGTCCAAATTTTCCTTAAAAGTTGGTATGTGTGTGTGTGTGTGTGTGTGTGTGTGTGTGTGTGTGTGTGTGTGTGTGTGTGTGTGTGTGTGTGTGTGTGTGTGTGTGTGTGAATGCAATATATGAGATCGGAAAGTAATGTGCCGCGTGATGGACAGCGAGTGAAAGGTTGCGGGGTAATACCAAATTTTCCCTTCATGAATTTATCACCGCAATTCATGAGCTTAATAAACGCGATGTGTTTTTATAATTTGGTATACTCATTAAATATGTAAATTCATTGGATGCACAGATACATTAGTTATTATTTTTCTTTTTGCTACATCACGAAATGTTTTGAGCAATATATTTTCTTCTTGACAAAGCACTTCCCTTATTGGAATATGTCTTTCTTTTCCTTTTTTATATTCTATACCACTGAGAAAATGTATCATCGTGTTGATATTCACTTCGGAAAGACAACTCCATTAAATTTACATATTGTTTTGTTTTCTTTTTGCTACATCACGAAATGTTTTGAGCAATATATTTTCTTCTTGACAAAGCATTTCCCTTATTGGAATATATCTTTCTTTTCCTTTTTTATATTTTATACCACTGAGAAAATGTATCATCGTGTTGATATTCACTTCGGAAAGACAACTCCATTAAATTTACATATTGTTTTGTTTTCTTTTATTCCACACAATTTTGGACTCAGTTTTCTTTCACCGTTTATAGCTTTTAATTCTTTTTCTTAATGTCATGAACGATATGACAAACCGTGGATTGTTACGATGCATCATGATACACTTTCTTCACAATTAACTCATTCACGAAGTCCCTTAATATTTCTTCGGTGGGGAAGGTCTCGGTGGGTTCAGAGCGGTCCTTATGCAATGGTAGTGGAAGGTCTTTGGGAATGTTCGACTCGAGGCAACCATCCCACCCACTAATTACTACACTACCCAAGGACACTCCACCTCCCTTCCCTTCCCTTCCTGCCGTCAACACGCATCACACCCGGAATTCCGTCCTTTGAAACTCATTACCTACATATGTTTCTCTTTAGGTTACACTTCTCTTCCTATACATAAACCGAGCCAGCCATCCCACGCACGCATTAAATCATCCTCCCTCCATTCTCCTTCCCTTCCATCACCAACACAAATCACACCCGGAATTCCGTCCTTTGAAACTCATTACATACCTTTCCTTCTCTTTACGTTAAACTCCTCCTCTTCCTATACATAAACCGAGCCAGCCATCCCACGAACGCATTAAATCATCCTCCCTCCATTCTCCTTCCCTTCCATCACCAACACAAATCACACCGGAATTCCGACAGTCGAAACTTTTTTGACATACCATCTCCTACTTTTACGTCACAGCCTTCCTCTTCCTATACATAAACGGAGGCATCTATCTCCCACGCTCATGTTACATCATCCAGCCTCCGCCTTCCTTCCCTTCCCTTCCTACCACCAGCACACATCACACCAGGATTTCCGAGCGTCAAAACTTTTAACATGCTCTCTTTTTCCTTTTACGCCATAGCCTTCCCCTCCCTACACATGAACCCAGGCATCTATCTTACGCACTTACCAAATTCATCCACCCTTCATACTCTTTCCTTTCCCTTCCTACCACCAGCACACATCACACCAGGATTTCCGAGCGTCAAAACTTTTAACATGCTCTCTTTTTCCTTTTATGCCATAGCCTTCCCCTCCCTACACATGAACCCAGGCATCTATCCAACGCACTTACGAATTTCATCCACCCTTCACCCTCTTTCCCTTCCCTTTCTATCAACAACGCACATCACAAACTGGAGTCCACCAGCCGAACCTTTGACATACTCTTTTTTTTTTTTTCGTCACACATTTCCTCTTCCTGTCACACGCTTCCACACACGCGTCATTTCTCCTGTCGAAGCTATTATGGCATCCCCCTGCACCTGTCCCTTACTAACAGGAGCTCAAGACAATGGAATACGTAGTCGCCTTTCACCTGCCAAGCGGTCACACCTGCCTCTTGGGTTTCCGCTGGCCTGGACTAAGTGGAAGACAGGTGTGTGGAGCAATGTGTGGGATTAGGACATCTGTTTGCCGGGTGGTCGATATTAGTTTCCCTGCGGCTGGGTTCCTGTTAGCGTGGTGTGGTAGGTGTGTGTGTGTGTGTGTGTGTGTGTGTGTGTGTGTGTGTGTGTGTGTGTGTGTGTGTGTGTGTGTTTCGTGAGTTTGTTTTGTGGGTTTATGTTTTTGTTTGAGTCTGTGATTAGTTTTGTGGGAGTTGTGTTTTTCGTTTTCCGTGGATGTGTTTGTCTGTCAGTTAGTTATTTTTTCCTGTTTGTCTGCCTGGTTGCCTGTCTCAGTGTTTGTTGTCTGTCTATACCTCTATGTCTGTTTATTTGCGTGTGTCTGTCTAGCTGTCTGTCTGTCTGTCTGTCTGTCTCTTATCACAGTTTGCATTTTTTAGGACATCATACATACTAATTTCTTAAGTTTTCTGTGTCGCTGAGAGAGAGAGAGAGAGAGAGAGAGAGAGAGAGAGAGAGAGAGAGAGAGAGAGAGAGAGAGAGAGAGAGAGAGAGAGAGAGAGAGAGAGAGAGAGAGAGAGAGAGAGAAGGAGCAAGAACGAAGGATAAGAGGAGTAAGATATAAAAGACATTTTCCACTGAATTAACAACAAAACGAAAATGTTTGTTTGTCGCCTGGCTCACGCGTGTGAAGCTCACCAAACACAGGTACAAACATCTAATTTACATGCATGACACACCCACGCCCAGCAGGCATCCGTAACTGTGCTATTTGGAATGTTTTTGTATCCTACTGTTTTCCGCCTGCATTAAT
>NC_066573.1:9747442-9762442 GCF_024679095.1 Eriocheir sinensis | reverse complement strand
TACGGCAAACCCACCCACCCACTGTTTACTTCCTCCAAGATTCAAGAGCATATTTGTTTTTGTTGATGTTGTTGCTGTTGTTACTGATGTTGGTGTTGTTGGTCTTGCCATAAACATACACACATTTTTTTTCTTCTACAGGCAATATTTGTTTCTTTTTCCTGATATGTTTGGGAGTTCTTGGGTGTTTGAGGTTTTATTTTTAGGTTTTAAGTAAACTTGATGTGTGTGTGTGTGTGTGTGTATGTGTGTGTGTGTGTGTGTGTGTGTGTGTGTGTGTGTGTGTGTGTGTGTGTGTGTGTGTGTGTTTACATTTATTCAATCGAAATGGTAAACGTTCATGTAATTTTCTCCGAATTTCACCAAAAACTTTTAATTAGCTTTCAGTACAAACACCACCACCACCACCAACAACAACAACAACAACAACAACGAAAACAAGGACTAAAACGACGAGAATTCTAAACAAAGCTTTTACTGTTGTTGTGATCATCCATTAATCCCATCATTTCCACCATCACAGGAACAACAACGGCAATAACAACGACAACAAAAACATCATCAACGACAATAACGCCACCACCACCACCAACAACAACAAGAACAACAACAACACCACCACCACCATCAACAACAACACATACATCAAAACCACTACCCACACGGAAGCGAGAGGCATCGATTCAGATACAAATCGTTCCCAAAAACAAAACAAAAATAAAAAAAATAAAACATGAACATTACACGCAAAACTTCACACCAGGAAGAGAACGCAAGGGGAAGCAGGCGCGTGTGGTATACAGGAAGAGACGGAGAAGAGAAAAAAAAGGAGAAGAAAAAAAGAGGGGAAAGAAAAAACGACGAAGCAGATCTGAAAATATTCCCTCCTTCATCTTTCCGTAAACATGTGTGGCAGGTCAGAAGGAAGGGAGGAGAAGGAACTATTTACATTCTCTCTCTCTCTCTCTCTCTCTCTCTCTCTCTCTCTCTCTCTCTCTCTCTCTCTCTCTCTCTCTCTCTATCTACCTATCTATCTATTAACCTATATATCTATCTCTAACACCTGTATACCTGTCACTTTACACACCTCAAATTATTAAAGCCACGTCTCAGATCTACAAAATTCTCCACAACACAAACATTTAACACAGACCATTTATTTATCAACATATTTATCTACTTATTTATTTATCTTTTTATTCATTTAGTGCGGGAGTGCCTGTTTGCAAGCCTGGAGCAGCAACATTATAGTGAGGATAAACAATGCGTGTGTGTGTGTGTGTGTGTGTGTGTGTGTGTGTGTGTGTGTGTGTGTGTGTGTGTGTGTGTGTGGTTCTTATGAGCAGGGAGAGAGAGAGAGAGAGAGAGAGAGAGAGAGAGAGAGAGAGAGAGAGAGAGAGAGAGAGAGAGAGAGAGAGAGAGAGAGAGAGAGAGAGAGAGAGAGAGAGGTGGGTGTGTCCAAGGCTTTTTCTCAAGACCCACCTTTCCCTTGGCAGTGTTCTTTGGGTGTGTGAGGGAGAAGAAGAGGGAGAGGGAACGAAGGGGGAGGGAGCGAGTGGGGGGGGGAGGAATAAACATGACGGGATTTAGCAGCTCTGACGGCAAGCACGTAGAACAACAAGGCGCTTTTAGTTTTCCTCCTTGAACTGATTCCCAATGGCTTTCCGCAGTGACCGCGTCTTTTCCGTTTATTTATCTCCCGCCCCCCTCAGCCCGCCGCCGCAGCATCACCCTCACCGCCAGGAACATGTGGGTCGCTGTCGCAGTTTATAAAGGTTCTCGAAGGCGCGGTGGCTGGTTGGTTGGTTGGCTTCTGTTTTGGTGGTGGTCTCGTGTGGAGGCGGCTCCTTCCTTGACCTATACTGCGTCACAGCCTCGGTCAGGAGTACTTTTCTCGTAATATTTCGGATCTTTTTGTAACGTTTGGCAACATTCAGTAATGCTCGGTAATGTTTCGCAACGTTAGATAACATTTTCAAACGTTGCACGGAATATTCAGTAATGCTTCGTAATAGTTCGTGCCACCTGTGAAAAATGCTTAAGTTTGCAAGCATTTAGAAGCAGTCAGTAGCATTTAGAAACGTTTTGAAGGATTTGGTAACGTTTGTAGGACTTTAGTAACATTTTTATAACATTTTGTATCGTTTTGCAGCATTTGGTATCGTTTTGTAGCATTTGGTATCGTTTTGTAGCATTTGGTATCGTTTTGTAGCATTTGGTATCGTTTTGTAGCATTTGGTATCGTTTTGAAGCATTTGGTATCGTTTTGTAGCATTTGGTATCGTTTTGAAGCATTTGGTATCGTTTTGTAGCATTTGGTATCGTTTTGCAGTATTTGGTATCGTTTTACAGCATTTGGTATCGTTTTGTAGCATTTGGTATCGTTTTGAAGCATTTGGTATCGTTTTGAAGCATTTGGTATCGTTTTGTAGCATTTGGTATCGTTTTGCAGTATTTGGTATCGTTTTACAGCATTTGGTATCGTTTTGTAGCATTTGGTATCGTTTTGAAGCATTTGGTATCGTTTTACAGCATTTGGTATCGTTTTACAGCATTTGGTATCGTTTTGAAGCATTTGGTATCGTTTTACAGCATTTGGTATCGTTTTGTAGCATTTGGTATCGTTTTAAAGCATTTGGTATCGTTTTACAGCATTTGGTATCGTTTTGTAGCATTTGGTATCGTTTTGAAGCATTTGGTATCGTTTTACAGCATTTGGTATCGTTTTGTAGCATTTAGTATCGTTTTGTAGCATTTGGCATCGTTTTTCAGCATTTAGTATCGTTTGGTAGCATTTGGTATCGTTCTGAATGATTTAGTATCGTTTTAAAGCCTGTGGAAGCGTTTGGTAACATTTTGCAACGTTCGGTAATATTTGGTCAAGTTTATTAGCATTTTGTAACGTTTGGTAAGGCATCGTTACTTTGCGTTGCGCTTAAAAACACTCCGAAACGATTCACAACACTTCGCAACCCATGTGAGTGACTTATGTTTTCCTCTTCGTTACCTAATGAGGCGCCGCTACAATGGTGAGAGCTGATCTTGTTTTCGTCATTATCCGTCTTCCAGAGGCTCGATTCTAAGGACTAGAACTCTTATCCTCTTTCCCTACGACCGGCTATATTTTTTTTTATCTGGCGCCTGTTAGTAATTGGCCTCTCCCGTGTTGCTGGAGACCCTCTTGTAAACACTGACGCATGCGCTCCCTTATCGCCTTTCACTTAAAATCTGCCTAAGAAGACCCACTTTTTCCTGTTGTCGTGTGGGTGTTGCTACAGGTGCTGCTCTCATACAAGGCAGTAGTTTCTCAGAAGTTTGGTTCCTAGAGTTCAAGTGTTTGGAATTGCTCCTCTCTCAATGCTCAGAACTAAGACAAACAAGATGGGATCGTGTTTGCTTTCTCTGGCAATATGCACTGTGCGGAAGGTTTGTGTGTGTGTGTGTGTGTTTGAGAGAGAGAGAGAGAGAGAGAGAGAGAGAGAGAGAGAGAGAGAGAGAGAGAGAGAGAGAGAGAGAGAGAGAGAGAGAGAGAGCAATTATCAAAGAGACCTGCATGAAAGTCGTGACCACGGAAGAAAACCATCTGAAGTACCTGTAGCATACAAGACTTTACGCACGTGTATTGGTTAAGGATCAAAGGGATGAGATGATGATGATGAAAAAAGGATGAAGCAGCAATCTCTCTCTCTCTCTCTCGACACGTTAAATGTCACCCTCATTATGCACGCTTCTACGGGTTAAATATCTATATTCAAACTAAAAAGCGTAAAAACTTGATAAGATCACGCCTATTATCCCTTTCCCGGAGCGAGGCAGCGACGGAACAGGGAAACAAGGCGGCTACCGGGAACAGAACCGTCCCAGGAAGACGTAGAAAGAGGAGGCGCGAAATGTTTACATCCCGACGCAGTACCATCTTGGAAAAGGGACTGACTGACTTGTTGAGTGGTGTGGCTTGGCTTGGCTTGGCGGGCCGCGCAGCCGCCGACTCCTCTCCTCTCTGCTGGCGTGCTATTTCAGGCCACTTTTGCCCGGGAAGCGGGTAGAATGCTGGGGTTTACGCCGGGAATATAAAGTTTTCCCTCCTGTGATTCTGTTTATTTGCTCGGTCATGTTTGTTTTCTCTCTCCCCCTCTCGTGTTCTCTCTCTCTCTCTCTCTCTCTCTCTCTCTCTCTCTCTCTCTGTAGATAACCGTATTTTCTCACATGATTTTCTTCGGCAATATTATTGAGCATGGTTACTTTTTGTTAATCTGCAGTCACTACCACTACAACTACCATTTCTACTACTACTACTACTACTACTACTACTACTACTACTACTACTGTTGCTGCTGCTGCTGCTACTCCTGCTATTACAACTAAAACTACAATAATTACGGCGATTCCAAAAAGTACACACACACACACACACACACACACAGAGTAGCTTTGTTGTGCAGAGGTAGCACGCTCGCCTTAGGACTGCGAGGCCCTGTGTTCGATGCCCGGGAGGATTGGAGACGGATGCTTATCTCCTTTAATCTGCGTTCCCAGTAATAACGTTTAATTTAACTTCAATTAATGTAACGATAAATAAACAAATACAGTCATACATTCATATACATACGACGATATATATATTACAACCCATCAGTGAATGAGTACCGGGTATCAGTCGGGGGTTGTGTCCCGCCTCTAGGGTGTGTGTGGGTGTGAGGATTTAGCTGTGCCCAGAGATATGTCATTTGTAAACTCTATGTTCATTCCGAAAGGGTAATGGCTGGTGATCGCAAGTCTATCGCGTGGTCAGCACACGGTGAACACACACACACACACACACACACACACACACACACACACACACACGAGAAACGGCGATGAAGCGACAAATCTCAAAATGTAAAACCAGTGAATGCCAGGGATCAAACCTCTATGGCTCTTTCCGAGAAGGCAGGGCAGCAAACCAACTGAGCCACAGAAGAGCTGAGAGGTCACAGCGCCAGGGTCTCTCGGAACTCGGTGGTGTTACATTCAATACACACACTCACATATTTGACTTTCCCGAGCCGAGCCTTTGAACGACTCAGTCCAGCAACTCCAGCAACTCTCAATCCGTTTCTCGAGATGAATGAAAACGTCGGAAAACACACGAAGATGAACCTGTGGAAGATACTGCGAGTGTGTGTGTGTGTGTGTGTGTGTGTTTAAGAAGAAAAAGTTTTATGATAGTCGGATTCGATGCTGATTGCATATTCATAAAAAAATCAAAATCAAACATTCATATTCCCTTTTCCCTTTCCACCCTGTCCAAGACCTCGCCATCTCCCCTCCTCTCTCTTCCCTTTCCCTGACTTTCCGCCCCTCTGAATTCCTCTTTCCCACCCTCCCCATCTTCCCGTGTTTCATATTTATCCTGAAAGCCATCGGTATTTCATTATGCATCCCCGTACCTCGGAAGTTTTGTTTTAGTTTCCCATTCCAAAAAATACACGATGAAGAGGAAGGAGAAACGTGAGGAAAAGGATGACGAGGAGGAGAACGAGGAGGAGGAGGAGGAGTTCAAGGAGGAAGACGAAAAACAGGAGAAAGAGAAATAAGACAAGGGGGATATGCAGGAGGAAGAAATAGCACCAAGTGAAGGAAAAAGGGATAGAAGGCAAGGAGACGTAGGAGGAGGAAGAGGAACATGTAACGGGTCGAGGGTTTACTATCCAACGCAAATTTGCAGGTGTTACAAATAAATACGAGAGTGCAGGGAGGACAGGTGAATCAGGTGAGAGGGTGAAAGAGGACGAGGGGCAAAGAGAACGATGACGCGTTTGAGAAAGAGGAAGAGAACGAAAAGGATGGCAAGAATGAGAGCGATAGAAGGGGAACGAGGATAGTGACGAAGGGAAGGAGGACGAGAAAGAGAAGGAGAACGAAAAGGATGACAAGGAGGAGACCGATAGAGACGTAACGAGGAATAGGAGAAGAGAAGGAGAGAGCGAGAAAGAGGAGGAGAACGAAAAGGGTGACAAGGAGGAGACCAATAGAGACGTAACGAGGAATAGGAGAAGAGAAAGAGAGAGCGAGAAAGAGGAGGAGAACGAAAAGGATGACAAGGAGGAGACCAATAGAGACGTAACGAGGAATAGGAGAAGAGAAGGAGAGAGCGAGAAAGAGGAGGAGAACTACAAGGATGACAAGGGTGAGATAAAAAGGGAAAGGGAAAAAAAAAGCTTACATTAAAGTGAACGAGCCTGATGGAAATGGCCGCCGATATTAAGATACATGAAAACAGGAGAGAGGAAAGAAACCGCACATTCATTTTTCGATACCGGGCAAAACAAGTGCATGTTAATAAGTGAAATGTGAGTCAAATGCAATTAGGCCCCGTAATTGCCGGTATAATGAGGTATTCTTTTTCAATTTCCATTCCTCTCTCTCTCTCTCTCTCTCTCTCTCTCTCTCTCTCTCTCTCTCTCTCTCAATTCTACCTAACGATAATGTTATTTCACTATTCATGTGGATTTCCAAAGTTATGTTATCTATCAATAATAACTTCGTCGTTCTATCAACACGCATAAACAGTTCCTCGCTTCACCTCTAAGTCTCCATCCCTTCCTAACTTCTTATCTATTTGCATTTGCTTAGTACTGGGAGGTGTTAACTACTGTGTCCCGTAAGTCTCTTCTGTTCTTCTTCCCCGTACTTCCCACGTTCTACACTCTTCTTATGCTAAAATCTGAATAAGCAGGCGGTTCAAGTACTCTCTCTCCTGCTAGAGTTTAGAGTTTCGTTTCTCCTTCGCGTTTCCTCATCTTTCTGTTCCTCAAGTCTCGCCTTTCAACTTATTTTTCCATCCTCTGCTCCCACGCGGTATATCCCTGCCTGATCCTCTTCTCTCTCTCTGGTTATCTCCCCACTAATTTTCTCTAATCGCTTTCATTCTTTTTCTAACTTCTGCGAAAGAGAGAGAGAGAGAGAGAGAGAGAGAGAGAGAGAGAGAGAGAGAGAGAGAGAGAGAGAGAGAGAGAGAGAGAGAGAGAGAGAGAGAGAGAGAGAGAGAAACATGAGTGTAAACAGACAGACCAACAAGTAAACAGAATCAGCTTGCCAAACGACGGTTCAGGGAAAAAGTAAATCTCTCTCTCTCTCTCTCTCTCTCTCTCTCGATCTCTCTCTCTCTCTCTCTCTCGCTCTCTAAGATGTTTTTCCTTCGTTTTTCTTTCTTCTGCGAAAATAAAATTCCAGCGGAGAGTTAGGTGGGCAGGAAGGAAGGCGCAATTAGCGAGGATCAGGTAAGAAAGTCAGGTGAGTATTAAGGTGAGCTGAGAGAGAGAGAGAGAGAGAGAGAGAGAGAGAGAGAGAGAGAGAGAGAGAGAGAGAGAGAGAGAGAGAGAGAGAGAGAGAGAGAGAGAGAGAGAGAGAGAGAGAGAGAGAGAGAGAGAGAGAGAGAGAGAGTAAGAAAACGTGGAAAGAACGGAAAATCTAATGAGGAAAAAAAAAGAGCTTAATCAAAAACAGGAGAGGAAAAAAGAATTAAATACTGGAAACATATGAAAGATAAGGACGGGTGCCATTATCAACAACAGAAGGAGAAAATATAAAAAAAAATAATTATAATGAAGGATATGAGAGCTATTAACCAGAATGAACATAAATAGGATAATGGGAAAAGAAGAGGAAGAAATGAATCACCAAGGGAGGGAATGGGAGAGAAGGAAGAAATAATAAACAAGAAACGAAAGAGATAATATAAGGAAGATGACATACACGAAAAAGTTGAAATAAGGGAGAAAGAAGGAAAGGAAAAAGCGTTATGAAAGGGGAGGAAAGAGGGTTAGAGACGAATGAGTAAGAGAGAGAAAAGAAGAGGAGCAAAGGAGAAGGGAAAATAGGAAGATAAATATGTTGAAATTAAAGTAAAAGAAAGACTGAAATGGGAAATAACTGAAAAAAAGAGTTGAGAGAAAGGAAGCAGGCGAAGAAAGGAAAAGAAACTAAGAGAAGGGAAATAAGTTAATCATAAATATTGAAAGAAAAATTATGAAAAAAAGAAGCATAACACAACTAGACTAGAAGGGAAGAAAATAAAAAAAGTTAAACACGAAAAATACAGAAATAAAAAAAAGAAATGAAGAAAAGGGGAATGATAAGAAGGAAAATTTAAACACAAAAGATTAGAAGAAAGAAAGGTTAAAGAAAAGGCAAAACAGGGCATAAAGAAAAGACAAGCAATAACATTTATTAAAAGAAATTCCACAAAGTTAATTCCAAGGAGACAACAAAAAATATCGAACGTAAGATATATTTCCATGACATCTTAAGAAGTTAATCTGCGTCTATTGCGGTTTTCTATGAACTATTTTTATCACACAAAGACGAGGATTATATTTTTTCCCTTCGAGATTCTGACATAACCGTTGCTATGTGGAGAAATGTTGATTGAATTATGTAACTCTCTCTCTCTCTCTCTCTCTCTCTCTCTCTCTCTCTCTCTCTCTCTCACACACACACACACACACACAGACAGACACACAACCCCCTACAGACGAACAAACACACACATATCATATCCATTTCCCTAACTCCAAATCTTTTCCTTCTTCTCTAACTCACTCACTCATTCACTCACTCACAAACTTTTCAGTACTCGTGTCTCGCTGATGGACTCGTGGGATCGGTCTCGTCATTAATATTATTTCAAAAGTTCGTTCCCAGTTGATTACCAAGGACCCTTTTTCTACGCGAGCCAAGAGGGGGGAGAGGGAGACGGGGGAGGGGGAAGGGCCGTGGAAGCAGGCAGGTGAGTTTTAATTAGTCTTCACGTGTGTCGGGGTGCCAGGTCAGTGGTGCTTTTTCCCCCCTGCCAAGGCTACACGTGGTCCGCTAGTTATTTCCGCGGAATTTCATATAATCTGAAGCAAAGACGCAGCGCCACACATGATCGCGAGAAGAACACTAACCTGTCCTCCTCCTCTTGGTGACAACAATCAGGAACTCTTTTGATGCCATTTACTTCGTCTGAGAAACCACTTATGTCACACCTTCGACTGGATCTTTTTTGCCGTTTTCCTCTTCGTCTACTTTTGTGTATCTCGTCTACGTCACTTGGATTCTTGTGCACTCTATACCTCTATGAACTTCCACTGCTGATGCTTTAGTTATATAGTATACTTAGCTAATAGACTATTCTTATCTATCATATTGCAGTTGACGTATTTTTTCGTCAATGAAATGGTCTATCTATCCATCTGTTTATAAGTCTATCTAGCTAGCTCTGTATCAACGTAACTATAAGTCTGTCTGCCTCGTTTCCTGCCTGTCTGTCTGTCTGTTCTCTCGCTTTGTCTGTTTGTCTTCTTCCTCGGGTTGGTGGGACACTCTTGCAACCAATCGTCATCCAAATATGAAATTGGTGGGCTGGAGGGGAAGGGGCGGTTAGCAAGAGATTGGCTGCTTCACGGAAAAAAAAAATACCCCAGGGGAAATATATGTTCGGGCTATCAATGTGTGTGTGTGTGTGTGTGTGTGTGTGTGTGTGTGTGTGTGTGTGTGTGTGTGTGTGTGTGTGTGTGTTCAAGGCCATCTATCGTATAAATGAGTTTTATGAGATCAAAAGACTGGGAAATGAAAGGAGGGAAAGAGGAAATCATAAGGGGAGAGAGAGAGAGAGAGAGAGAGAGAGAGAGAGAGAGAGAGAGAGAGAGAGAGAGAGAGAGAGAGAGAGAGAGAGAGAGAGAGAGAGAGAGAGAGAGAGAGAGAGAGAGAGAGAGAGAGAGAGAGAGAGAGAGAGAGAATGCTGGAGGGCAAGGAAGATGAAGGTAAAAGAATAGGGAAATTAAAAAAAAAGTGAGATAGAGAAAGGGAGCAAGGGCGGGAGGGAAGAGGAAGGTCGGGAAGAGGAGGAGGAGGAGGAGGAGGAGGAGGAGCGGTGATGAAAAGTTTCAAGAACACGACATTTATTTTCGTGTTTGCTGCACTTTTCATTACTGATAGCGACAGCAACGGCGCTCTCCCTCTCCTCTATCGGTTTATATACGCGGCTGTTTGTCTGGAGTTGGGTCTTGGCGTCGAATTTGTTAGTGCGTTTGTTTATTTATATACCAGGCTAACTCCCCGTCTGTCTGTCCGTCTGTCTGTCTGTTTGTTGTACTAGGTTTATCTTCGACTGGCTGGCATGGCTGGTTGGATGGCTGACTGGTTGTTTGGTTAGCGAGTTGGCTGCGTAAGGTCTGGTTGGCTGGCTCTCGACTTCACCATCATCGCCACCACCACCACCACCACCAATAAAAACAACTCTCCCTTTCTCTGTCTATCCTTTTATCTAGCTATCAATCTCCTATACACACACGCACACACACGCAAGCAAGCAAAGGTATATACACACAAAAGACCAAGAAAGTCAAGTCCCTCGTAATGTTGCTTGTAGAATTCAGGGAAAAGATTCAAATCACTTTTGGCGGAATAAGAAATTGTGAGGTCGAGTTTCTGGTGTTGCCTCTCCTGTGAATGCACGATTAAAGGAAAAGAGCGAGAGCGAGAGAGCGAGAGAGAGAGAGAGAGAGAGAGAGAGAGAGAGAGAGAGAGAGAGAGAGAGAGAGAGAGAGAGAGAGAGAGAGAGAGAGAGAGAGAGAGAGAGAGAGAGAGAGAGAGAGAGAGAGAGAGAGAGAGAGAGAGAGAGAGAGAGAGAGAGAGAGAGAGAATATAGGCTTCTTAGAACTGTATGCGTGCGAGTGTGTTTAGGCAATGGTGGGTGTGAGTGAGATAGATAGGGAGTTAGAGGAGGAGGAGGAGGTGTAGGAGAAGGAGGTGGAGGAAGAGGTGGAGGAAGACAGCATGTGAAGCGAGATGTTTGTATGGCCAGACGGGGGCAGAGGACCTTCTTGAGATAGGAGTAAACACGAGGAGGCTTTCGTTGATTGAGTAACCTGGCGGCCGAGAGATAAAAGGGAAAGTCGAGGAGATGGAGCGAGGAGAAGACGGTCTCAGGAGGGGGACGGGGTGAGGGGGATTAGGGGATATCAGGCGAGGGTGTACCATCCATCATGTGCCAGGTGTGGGAAGGGGAAACAAACAGGTCGATACAGGGGAGTCGAAGCGGTGGAAGGGAAGCGTGAGGTCAACAGAAAAAAAGCAGAAAACAAGGTTAAGGCAATGGGAACGGCGAGGACTCTGGAAGCGAGGGGAAAAGGAAAGCTTCAAAAGAGGCAAAACAACAATCACGAGGCCAAGGAGAGGCGGAGGTGGAAAAAGGAGGTAGAGAAAGAAGAGAGAATGATAGAGAGAGAGAGGGGTTCAGCGGGGAGAAGGGCAGGGAGGGATGAGTAGAGTTGGCACGGATTCACGGTTCGGGCAGGGCAGGGCAGGGCAGGGCAGGGCAGGGCTGGGCAGGGCTGGGCAGAGCAGAGCCGGGCAGTGTGACGATCAGTAGCTGTGCAGACGTTGGTTGGGGTACACACGAGCTGGTTCTCTGTCGTGCCATCAACCACCTGACAGCGCCATGAACGCATCCCGCACCGCCAGTTCGAGGAATCCTGGCCCAGGCGTTGTGTGACTTCAAGTGACTCGCGTTCAATCCTGCCATCCAAGTCTGTTTTGAGCTTCCTCGGTGAACTGTGTGACATTGCTGATGATGCATGAGGGGAGCAGAGAGAAAGCTTAAAGTGTAGGAGAACTGTGAACGGACTTACTAGGGCAGTGTCTCATCTCCCTCAGACCAGTGCACGAGAGGCTCAGGCTTCTCGGGTGAGGCAGCAGAGACTCAACCAAAACAGCCGTGTGAACTAGGAGCAGCATCCTCTTGTATCCATTCTTAGTGCGTGTTCTCGGCGCCCCTTCTCTGCCCCAAGACACCTTCCTCGCATGTCTGAATGCCAGAGTGGGGCGAGTGGTCCATCTCGATAGAGTGCAGCGAGTACCACGAGGACAGTCACACCGTCACCGCCACCATGGTGCTGCACACCGTCAAGGATGAGGAGGAATCCCTCCAGGAATCCCTCCAGGAATCCCTGCAGGAGAAGGTGATGAAGAAGAAGTACTACTGCAAGAACAACAAGAGGAAGAAGCAGCAGCCCTTTTCAGACAACGACACATTCAAGTTTTCTGACTATGACTTCATCGGCTTCGACCTGGACAACACCATCTGCCGCTACAAGGTCGGCGAGATTATGCGCCTCGAGTATGACCTCATCGCCAACTACATGGTGAACCGGTACGGCTACGAGCCTGAGCTGCTGCTGCCCCTCGACGACGACATAGACTTCCTCCAAAAGGGCCTCATCCTTGACATCAAGCGAGGCAACTTCCTCAAGTGCTCGGAGACGGGACGCATTCTTCGCGCCATGCACGGCACACGGCCGATGATCAGGGACGATATTGTCGCCACCTACGGCAAGAACTGCGTGTGGGAGCCCGTGATTGACTTCATGAGAACTCTCAGCGACCACCCGGTCAACGGAGAGCCCCCGGTGCTGCGCTCCTTCAAGGACTACTTCGACATGCCGGCCGCCGTGGCGTACGCCAGGGCCGTTGACGCCCAGGACAGCTCCGAGGAAGGTCCCTTGGAGGAGTACGACATTTGGCCGGACGTGCACGTGGCGATGTGCAACATGTATCGGCGGGAACACTTCCGCAGAGACGAGGGCGGCTTCTTTCCCGAGATGAGGCACCACCCCGAGAAGTACATCTACGAGGCGAGCGACAAGCTAAAGCGGTGGCTCAAGGCCATCAACGAGCACACCTACACGGCGATCATCTCAGGCTCCAGCATCGACTACGCCTCGCACATCGCCCGCTACGTGCTCGGGCCAGACTGGCGCGAGTACTTCGACATCATGATCTGCACCGCCAAGAAGCCCGGCTTTTTCACCGCAGATCGGCCCTTCCGCACGGTGGTTGGGGCCGACGACGGTGACGAAGTTCCCGCCCACAAGCTGCGCATCGACGAGACTTACTCCGGCGGCAACTGGAGGGACCTGCTGGACCTTATAAAGAGAGAGACAAGCATGGACCAGCCGCACTGCCTCTACATCGGGGACCACCTGGCGCAGGACGTGTTGACGCCATCGAAGGAGGGCATTGACACGGTGGCCATCATTGAGGAGCTGGCGGCCGAGGGCATGGTGGGCGACCCGATGGAGCACGACGCCGGCTGTGACCTGATGAGCTCCTTCTGGGGCTCCTTCTTCACGGAGGACGGCGACAGGAGCATCCTGGGCGTTGAACGCATCAACACTCTGTACGGCAGCATCCCTCTCAAACACGCTCGCATCGCCGTGCCGTCCCTGGAGGCGGTGGCGAAATTCCCAATCAGGCACCAGTTTGAGGCCTTCAGTCAGGACACATCAGGCTTCTTCCCAGGCGACCCCGTCATTCTACACTTCTAATTGTGTGTGTGAGTGTGTGTATGTGTGTGTGTGTGTGTGTGTGTGTGTGTCCACGGCCATGATCTAATGATGTGTGTCCCATCTCGGAGTTGGCAGCCCTCACATCTGCTGCCGCTCCGTTTTTGTCGCCCCGCAACTGGCCACAACCCTGATAAAAAGTCCCGTCTCACACTTCACTCCGCCGCGCCTCCGTCACCCTCCCCACGCCTCCTGCCGACCCTGGGCCTCGTCTCTGGCTCTTCTCACCTCTTGGCGCTTGTCCAGAGGCTATAAAAAACAGCACCTCGATCTTACCTGTGACGCGTTAACCTCAAGCCTTCAATGTATGCTTAAGAAACACCTAAAAACTGGCCAGAAGAAGGAAGAGGGGCGGGAGGGGTTCCAGGTGTGAGTGGGGCCGTGAAGCCTGATGAACACGAGTGTATCAACGTGACAAACGAAGCTACTGTGTGAGTCTGCGGTCTTGGCGGCCCCGGGCTGTGTTGTGTTATGGGGGTAATGCGCAGTTATTTACGCGAGTGTAAATCTGAGCGTCTTGGTTACATTAACCGATTTTCCTTTTGTTGTTGTGTTTTATAGTTTAGTTAGCGGAGGTCTAAATGAATAAGTTAAGAGAAAGGAAGAAGGAGAAGAAGAAGAAGAAGAAGAAGATGAAGAAAAAAGAGGAGAAAGCATAAAAAGCAATATATAAAAGAATAGAAGTAAGGGAGAAGCTTGCTGTCGCCACTTTTCTGGTAAAAGATGGTATGAAAATCAGTGGCTTTCGGTTCCCCTCCAGTTCGGTCCAAAACTCCCCATTCACGCCAATCACCACCATTAATATTCCTCTTAATTGCAATCACCATCAGGAGTGTATGACATCGACTGAAATGAAACGAAGGCGAAACATTAATCAACATCTTTCCCGCAGACTTGAACGGGAGCGTGAATCAAGGAAATGATGAGTTGGGCCGAGCAGGACTGGAACCGATGTTGTTATAAGGATTTTGCTGAGAGCTCCGCCCAGTAACACAGTCAGCACATCAGGAGACATATCAATAAACACAACACACACACACACACACACACACACACACACACACACACACACACACACACACTGAGCCCCCTATCTAAAGGCGTTTGTGTTTTTGGACGGATCCAAACTTAAGCATGAAAAAAAAATTAAATAAATAAATAAATAAAAATAAAAACACTCAATATAGTATGCGTATGTCTGTCTGTATGTATGTATGAGTGTGTGTGTGTGGTGTGTGTGTGTGTGTGTGTGTGTGTGTGTCATACTCTTCGGCATTATCGCACCTGTTGATAAATGCATACTATCATCTTTATAGTTTCTAAGTATATGCATCAATATATTTTTTCGAGCTGTTATCCGTTGGTCACACTAAGTAGCCACCTTCGGGCAGTGCCACGTAAGGTTCTAGTCTATCGTTAACATTCTAAGTCACTTTACTTTTAGCGTGGAGGTTGTTATCAAAATGTCACACTCGGCTTCAAGGCACACTGTCACACCTGAAGTCCATTTCTCTGCATCTGTGTCTCTAAGCAGCCTTAATTAAGTCTTGCCTCTGAGTCACCTGTTAGCAAGAACGTAGCTCTAAGTCGCCTTGTTTAACCCGGTAGCAGTTTTTTTAATTTAATG